>NC_057395.1:15101121-15343918 GCF_019320065.1 Cervus canadensis | reverse complement strand
GTCTGTTTCTTCATTTGCTATTATTTTCTCCCAATCTGAGGCTGTCTTTTCACCTTACTTATAGTTTCCTTTGTAGTGCAAAAGCTTTTAAGTTTCATTAGGTCCCATTTGTTTATTTTTGCTTTTATTTCCAATATTCTGGGAGGTGGTCATAGAGGATCTTGCTGTGATTTATGTCGGAGAGTGTTTTGCCTATGTTCTCCTCTAGGAGTTTTATAGTTTCTGGTCTTACATTTAGATCTTTAATCCATTTTGAGTTCATTTTTGTGTATGGTGTTAGAAAGTGTTCTAGTTTCATTCTTTTACAAGTGGTTGACCAGTTTTCCCAGTACCACTTGTTGAAGAGGTTATCTTTTTTCCATTGTATATCCTTGCCTTCTTTGTTGAAGATAAGGTGTCCATAGTTTCGTGGATTTATCTCTGGCTTCTATCTGTTCCATTTGATCTATATTTCTGTCTTGTGGCCAGTACCATCTGTCTTGTGACTGTGGCTTTGTAGTAGAAGTCCTCGAAGTCAGGCAGGTTGATTCCTCCAGTTCCATTCTTCTTTCTCAGGATTACTTTGGCTATTCGGGGTTTTCTGTATTTCCATACAATTGTGAAATTATTTGTTCTAGTTCTGTGAAAAATACCATTGGTAGCTTGATAGGGATTGCATTGAATCTATAGATTGCTTTGGGTAGAATAGCCATTTTGACAATATTGATTCTTCCAATCCATGAACACGGTATATTTCTCCATCTGTTTGTGTCCTCTTTGATTTTTTTCATCAGTGTTTTATAGTTTTCTATGTATAGGTCTTTTGTTTCTTTAGGTAGATATACTCCTAAGTATTTTATTCTTTTTGTTGCATGGTGAATGGTATTGTTTCCTTAATTTCTCTTTCTGTTTTCTCATTGTTAGTATATAGGAATGCAAGGGATTTCTGTGTGTTAATTTTATATCCTGCAACTTTACTATATTTGTTGATTAGCTCTAGCAATTTTCTGGTAGAGTCTTTAGGGTTTTCTACGTAGAGGATCATGTCATCTGCAAACAGTGAGAGTTTCACTTCTTCTTTTCCTATCTGGATTCCTTTTACTTTTTTCTGCTCTGATTGCTGTGGCCAAAACTTCCAAAACTATGTTGAATTGTAGTCGTGAGAGTGGGCACCCTTGTCTTGTTCCTGATTTCAGGGGAAATGCTTTCAATTTTTCACCATTGAGAGTAATGTTTGCTGTGGGTTTGTCATACATAGCTTTTATTATGTTGAGGTATGTTCCTTCTATTCCTGCTTTCTGGAGAGTTTTAATCATAAATGAGTGTTGAATTTTGTCAAAGGCTTTCTCTGCATCTATTGAGATAATCATATGGTTTTTATCTTTCAATTTGTTAATGTGGTGTATTACATTGATTGATTTGCGGATATTAAAGAATCTTGCATTCCTGGGATAAAGCCCACTTGGTCGTGGTGTATGATTTTTTTAATATGTTGTTGGATTCTGTTTGCTAGAATTTTGTTAAGGATTTTTGCATCTATGTTCATCAGTGATATTGGTCTGTAGTTTTCTTTTTTTTTGGCATCTTTGTCTGGTTTTGGAATAAGGGTGATGGTGGCCTCATAGAATTGAGTTTGGAAGCTTACCGTTTCATCGCAAATTTCTGGAAGAGTTTCGAGTAAGATAGGTGTTTAGCTCTTCTCTAAATTTTTGTAGAATCAGCTGTGAGCATTGGTCCTGGGCTTTTTGTTGCTGGAAGATTTTTGATTAAGTTTCGATTTCCGTGCTTGTGATGGGTCTGTTAAGACCTTGTATTTCTTCCTGGCTCAGTTTTGGAAAGTTATACTTTTCTAGAATTTGTCCATTTCTTCCAAGTTGTCCATTTTATTGGCATAGAGCTGCTGGTAGTAGTCTCTTATGATCCTTTGTATTTCAGTGTTGTCTGTTGTGATCTCTCCATTTCCATTTCTAATTTTGTTAATTTGGTTCTTCTCTCTTTGCTTCTTAATGAGTCTTGCTAATGGTTTGTTAATTTTGTTTATTTTTTCAAAAACCAGCTTTTAGCTTTGTTGATTTTTGCTATGGTCTCTTTAGTTTCTTTTGCATTTATTTCTGCCCTAATTTTTAAGATTTCTTTCCTTCTGCTAACCCTGGGGTTCTTCATTTCTTCCTTCTCTAATTGCTTTAGGTGTGGAGTTAGGTTATTTATTTGGCTTTTTTCTTGTTTCTTGATGTAAGCCTGTAATGCTATGAACCTTCCCCTTAGCACTGCTTTTACAGTGTCCCATAGGTTTTGGGTTGTTGTGTTTTCATTTTCATTCATTTCTATACATATTTTGATTCTTCTATGATTTGTTGGTTATTCAGAAGCGTGTTGTTTAGCCTCCATATTTTGAAGTTTTAACAATTTTTTTCCTGTAATTGAGATCTAATCTTACTGCACTGTGGTCAGAAAAGATGACTGGAATGATTTCAATTTTTTTGAATTTTCCAAGACCAGATTTATGGCCCAGGATGTGATCTATTCTGGAGAATGTTCCGTGTGCACTTGAGAAAAAGGTGAAGTTGATTGTTTTGGGGTGAAATGTCCTATAGATATCAATTAGGTCTAGCTGGTCCATTGTGTCATTTAAGGTTTGTGTTCCCTTGTTAATTTTCTGTTTAGTTGATCTATCCATAGTTGTGAGTGGGGTATTAAAGTCTCCCACTATTATTGTGTTACTATTAATTTCCTCTTTCATACTCGTTAGTGTTTGCCGTACATATTGCGGTGCTCCTATGTTGGGTGCATATATATTTATAATTGTTATATCTTCTTCTTGGATTGATCCTTTGATCATTATGTAGTGTCCTTCTTTGTCTCTTTGCACATCCTTTATTTGAAAGTCTATTTTATCTGATATGAGTATTGTGACTCCTGCTTTCTTTTGGTCTCCGTTTGCGTGAAATATTTTTTTCCAGCCCTTCACTTTTAGTCTGTATGTGTCTCTTGTTTTGAGGTGGGTCTCTTGTAGACAGCATATATGGGGGTCTTGTTTTTGTATCCATTCAGCCAATCTTTGTCTTTTGGTTGGGGCATTCAACCCATTTACATTTAAGGTAATTATTGATAGGTGTGGTCCCGTTGCCATTTACTTTGTTGTTTTGGGTTCACGTTTATACAACCTTTCTGCATTTCCTGTCTAGAGAAGATCCTTTAGCATTTGTTGAAGAGCTGGTTTGGTGGTGCTGAATTCTCTCAGCTTTTGCTTATCTGTAAAGCTTTTGAATTCTCCTTCATATCTGAATGAGATCCTTGCTGTATACAGTAATCTAGGTTGTAGGTTATTCTCTTTCATTACTTTCAGGACGTCCTGCCATTCCCTTCTGGCCTGGAGGGTTTCTATTGATAGATCAGCTGTTATCCTTATGGGGATCCCTTTGTGTGTTATTTGTTGTTTCTCCCTTGCTGCTTTTAATATTTGTTCTTTGTGTTTGACCTTTGTTAATTTGATTAATATGTGTCTTGGGGTGTTTCGCCTTGGGTTTATCCTGTTTGGGACTCTCTGGGTTTCTTGGACTTGGGTGGCTATTTCCTTCCCCATTTTAGGGACGTTTTCAGCTATTATCTCCTTGAGTATTTTCTCATGGCCTTTCTTTTTGTCTTCTTCTTCTGGAACTCCTATGATTCGAATGTTGGGGCGTTTCACATTGTCCCAGAGGTCCCTGAGGTTGTCCTCATTTCTTTTGATCCTTTTTTCCTCTCTGCTTCATTTATTTCCACCATTTTATCTTCTACCTCACTTATCCTATCTTCTGCCTCCATTATTCTACTCTTGGTTCCCTCCAAAGTGTTTTTGATCTCATTCATTGCATTACTCATTTTTAATTGACTCTTTTTTATTTCTTCTAGGTCTTTATTAAACATTTCTTGTATCTTTTCAATCTTTGCTTCCAGGCTATTTATCTGTACTCCATTTTGTTTTCAAGATTTTGGATCATTTTTATTATCATTATTCTAAATTCTTTTTCAGATAGATTCCCTATCTCCTCCCTCTTTTGTTTGACTTGGTGGGCATTTTTCATGTTCCTTTACCTGTTGGGTATTCTCTGCCTTTTCATCTTGTTTAGATTGCTTGTGTCTGGAGTGGGCTTTCTGTATTCGGAGTCTGTGGTTCCTTTTTATGTGGAAGATTTTACCCAGTGGGTGGGGTTAGACGATTGGCTTGTCAAGGTTTCCTGGTTAGGGAAGCTTGCGTCAGTGTTCTGGTGCGTGGAACTTGATTTCTTCTCTTTGGAGAGCAATGGAGTGCCCAGTAATGAGTTTTGAGATGGGTCTATGTGTTAGGTGTGACCTTGGGCAGCCTGTATGTTGACGTTCAGGGCTATGTTCCTGCGTTGCTGGAGAATTTGCGTGGTATGTCTTGCTCTAAAACTTATTGGCTCTTGGGTGGTGGTTGGTTTCAGTGTAGTTATGGAGGCTTTTGGACGGTCACTTATTACTTAAAGTTCCATGTAGTCAGGAGTTTTCTGGTGTTCTCAGGTTTTGGGCTTAAGTCTCCTGCCTCTGGATTTCAATTTTATTCTTCCTGTAGTCTCAGGACTTCTCCAGCTATACAGCACTGATAAGAAAACTTCTAGGTTAATGGTGAAAAGATTCTCCCCTGTTAGGCATACCCAGAGAGGTTCACAGAGTTACATGAAGAAGAGGAGAGGGAGGAGGGAGATAGAGATGAGCAGGAGGAGAAAAAAGGGGGACTCAAGAGGAGAGAGACAGATCTACGCAGCTGTCTGTTCCCAGAGTGTTCTCCGTAGCCCAGTCACCTACAAAGATTCACAGAATTGGATTGGGAAGAGAAGGGGAAAGGAGGAAATAGAGGTGTTCTGAGGTAGAAAACAGAGAGTCAAGATTGGGTGAGAATAATCTTCGGTTTAAAAATAGGGCTTTTCTTCTTTTTTTTTTTTGTAAGGTTATAGTGTGTTGAAAATGAAAATTAAGGAGTAGTAGAGGAGTACTAGAGGACTTTAAAAGAAATAAGAGGTAAAGAAAAATAGAAAATAGAAGAGAAAAAGGAAAGAAAAAGAAAAAAATAAAAAAGAAAAAAGAAAAAAAAAGAAAAAAAAATTTTTTCCCCCCTAATTAAAAAAATCGTAAAAATCTATGAAAATTAAAGTTAAGGAGTAATGGGGGAGTAATAGGGGATTTAAAAGGAAAATAAAAGAGAAAAAATAAAAAATAAAAAAAGAAAAAAAAAGAAAAAAAAAAGAGAAAAAAGTAAAATTATATCTAGGAGTTTCTCTAGAGCTGTTGCGGTCAGTGTGGGTTCAGCTCAGTTTCAGATAGCTCCTCGTTCCAGCTTACACTTCTCGGTATCTACAGGCCCCTTACGGTGTAGTCGGTGTTTTCTAGAGGGATTTTAATCTGTTGCACCAGTCCCTTCTGAAGCGGTTCCCTTTGTTTATTTGACTTCTGCTTGCCGGTCTCTTCTCATTTCCGCCCTGACACAGGCGGGCGGAGGTGGACTCTTATTCAGGTAGCTAGTTCCGTCACTCTGCGGGGAGGGGCTGGCGCTGCAGGGAGGGGCTGGCGCTGTGAGGGCGGGCTTGCGCAGCGGAGACGGGCTGGCGCTGTGAGGGCGGGCTTGCGCAGCGGGGACGGGCTGGCGCTGTGAGGGCGGGCTTGCGCCATGGGGACGGGCTGGGGCTGCCGGGAGGGGCTGACGCCGCTTTCTCCATCTGCGCTGCTCAGGCTCCCGGCTGTTCTATATGGAGCGCGCCCCGCACTGCGCGAGGTTCCAGCCCTCAAGAGTTCCACAAAAGCGCGGAGCGAAAAGCTGCACCTGCTCTCTGTGCCTTCCCCGTCAGAGCGGTCCAGGCAGCCAGGGGCTTGGTGGGCGCACTCTCCCCAGGTGTGGCGTGCCCACTCCCTTCCGCGGACCCAGTCTTAGTTTCCGCTGGCGCCAGTCGGGTGCGCGCGCCTTCTGCCCTCCGCGTCCCCAGCCCCAGTCCCCGCCCGCGCCGGTCGGGTGCCTGCGCCCTGTGTCTCGCCGCGACCTTCCCCTCCCCGCTGCCTCCTGCCTCTGGCGGGGCTGGGCCGGTCCGCAGCCTGCGAGCTCTTCTCTGGACTTTCTCGGTCTCTTTGTTCTGCGAACGGCCGGCAGTGTGTTCGGGCCGGTTAATGTACTCTCTCTGTTTTGGCCTCCCACAGTTCAAGTTGGCACCTCACAGAAGCTCCCTCCGATTGTCCTCAGGGCACTCAGGCCCGGACCCTACCCCAAGCAATGCCACCCAAGACTCCCTTCCCGGGACGAATCTCCGTCCTCAGCTTTTTTGTCTCACTTTTTATCTTTTATATTTTGTCCTACCTCCTTTTGAAGACAATGGGCTGCTTTTCTGGGCGCCTGATGACCTCAGCTAGCGATCAGAAGTTGTTCTGTGAAGTTTGTTCTGTGTTCAGTTATTCTTTGGATGAATTTGTAGGAGAGAAAGTGGTCTCCCCGTCCTACTCCTCCGCCATCTTGGCTCCTCCCCTCCAATTGACATCTTAAGTGCTAAACTGCAGCCAGTTTCCATGGAGCTTTGAAGGAGGCAGTTCCTCTTCTGGAAGGCCAGTCTTCAGGGGACCTGTTATTGGACAAATTAACCCTTCCCTTGCATTCCACATCCCTTTCTTTCCAGAATAACTTCGTTATTAATTACTAACTTAATTATGTTGAAGTTAGAGTATGTAGTACTAAGATTATAAATCTTGGAAAGTTAAAAGACTTTCTTTCTGGTCTGCTGCTGCTGCTGCTAAGTCGCTTCAGTCGTGTCCGACTCCGTGCGACCCCATAGACGGCAGCCCACCAGGCTCCTCCATCCCTGGGATTCTCCAGGCAAGAACACTGGAGTGGGTTGCCATTTCCTTCTACAAGGCATGCAACCATGCTAAGTCACTTCAGTCATGTCCAAATCTGTGCGACCCTATGGACAGCAGCCCACCAGGCTCCTCCATCCACAGGATTCTCCAGGCAAGAATAATGGAGTGGGCTGCCATTTCCTTCTCCTAGAGTATCATTAATTTTCATAAATTTTCTATGTATTGACAGGAACAATATTTTAAATGTATCTATTATGTCAAACTTGTTAGTTACATTGTTCAAAACATCTATAGTCTTATTTTTGTTTGATTAACCCATCAATCACTTAGAGAGACAGATATATTGAAATCTTCTAACATACACATGAATTTTTTTAGCTTCCCTTCAAGGCTATATGCTGTCACTCTGCTAATTTAACTTATATGCAGAATACATCATGAGAAACGCTGGACTTGATGAAGCACAAGCTGGAATCAAGATTGCTGGGAGAAATATCAATAACCTCAGATATGCAGATGGCACCACCCTTATGGCAGAAAGCAAAGAGGAACTAAAGAGCCTCTTGAAAAGTGAAAGAGGAGAGTGAAAAAGTTGGCTTAAAACTCAACATTCAGAAAACTAAGATCACGGCATCCAGTCCCATCACTTCACGGCAAATAGATGGGGGAACAGTGGAAACAGTGCCAGACTTTATTTTCTTGGCTTCAAAATCACTGCAGATGGTGACTGCAGCCATGAAATTAAAAGACACTTGCTCCTTGGAAGAAAAGCTATGATCAACCTAGACAGCATACTAAAAAGCAGAGATGTTACTTTGCCAACAAAGGTCCATATAGTCAAAGCTAGGGTTTTTCCAGTAGTCATGTATGGATGTGAGAGTTGGATCATAAAGAAAGCTGAGCACCGAAGAAATGATGCTTTTGAACTGTGGTATTGGAGAAGACTCTTGAGAGTCCCTTGGACTGCAAGGAGATCAAACCAGTCAATCCTAAAGGAAATCAGTCCTGAATATTCATTGGAGGGACTGATGCTGAAGCTGAAGCTCCAATACTTTGGCCACCTGATGTGAACAGCCAACTCATGAGAAAAGACCCTGATGCTGGGAAAGGTTGAAGGCAGGGGAAGAAGGGGAAAACAGAGGGTGAGATGGTTGGATGGCATCACCGTCTCAATGGACATTAGTTTGAGCAAGCTCCCGGAGATGATGAAGGACAGGGAAGCCTGGTGTGCTGCAGTCCATGGAGCTGAAGAGTCGGAAACGACTGAGAGACTGAACGACGACAAATGTAGTTTTATACATTTTTAGTTTATTTATTTAAGGTCTATTTTGCAAGATGCATACAAATTTGTAACATATTTTTCAGATGAATAAAAAGTTTCATTGTTATGTAAACAATCCTGTTTCCCTCTAATATTGCTTTCTGCTATAACTTGACTTTATTTTGTATTATTATACTCCTAAAAACTTCCTTTTAATTAGTATATGACAGGCATTTGTACTATACCTTTAATTTTCAACTTTCCTGTTGCCTCTGTCTTTGAAAAGCATTCACTTTTTTTTTTTTATCGGAACAGAAAAAAAAATCATTGAATTTTAGTAGGGAGTTTAGTTCTCTACTGTATGGATGATGAGCCTTGATACATTTATTTTTGTTTCTCTCAGCTTATTTCCTACCCGCCTGTCTTATTTTTTATGTGTTGATTTACCCTTTCTCTGTGCCACTTCAACTGAGGTTTATTTTCCCCGTTTTTTTTTTTTTTTTTTAAACATCTTACTAGCTCGAAAGTTCTGCATTCAGTTGCTACTTTTTAGGGACTCCTATGGCCATTTTAACATGCATTATTAGCTTTAGACATTTAAAGTTCATCTGTATCTTCAGTCCTCTCTACATAAGAGATGAACTTTAAAACAGTCACTCTTATTAAATAAGATTCAGTTGTTGTCCAGAATTCAGGTCTATCTTGATTGTTTTACTGTTCTAAATTAGATATTATTATTGTTTCATTTAACCAATATATTTTAGGTTTAACAACATATTCATTATTTTAGTTTTGATTTCTTTCATTTCATCCAGGCACACCTTCTGGGATTATTTTCTTTCTACCTGAATAAATTCCTGATGCTCTGCCTTTGTGAGATTCACTACTTGTGAATGCTCTCAGTGTTTGAAAACATTTTAATTTCCTCTTGCTCTTTCTCAAGGTATACATTTACAAACTGACAGGTATTTTCAATACCTGCATTTTACCAGTCTTATACCCTGACTCCTGCCTTCCAGTGTTGCTTCCAAAAGCCAGCTGTTACTCTCATAGCTATCCCCTTGTCCATGCTATTCGTCTTCTTTTTGAAATAACGATTGTGAGAGCCTCTGTGTACCCTGAATTCGCTATCATATATTGAGATGAGCTTCTTTTAATTTATTTTTCCTGGGCTTCACTGGGACGTTTTAATCTGAGGACTGGTGTCTTTGATTTACTCTGGAGACTCTTAGGCATCACATTTAAGAATATTCCTTTTAGGACTTCCCTGGTGGTTCAGTGGTTAGGACTCTGAGTTTTCACTGCAGGGGGCACAGGTTCAATCCCTGGTCAGAAACTAAGATCCTGCAAGCTGCATGGTAAGGCCAAACAAGAAATAAAAAACATTCTCTTTTCCCCCTTCTTTTCTTTTTGTCTCCGTGTAGATATATGTGCATCTGAAGTGCTTTTTCATGTTTTCATTCCCTTTTCTCTATACACTGCATTCTGGGTAGTTTCTTCAGATCTTTTTTCCAGATCACTAACTAGCTCTTCAGGTGTGTCAAATCTGCTACTCTTAAAATGATCCATTGCATGGCAAAACCATATCTGAAACTCTGTGCCTTGGAAATACACAAGTCCAAATAGTTTTTGCTTAAAGGTACTCCTTGTGCCCTTATTTGAAACAGGAAAAAGGAACTTAAATCTCTCTTGGTAGGAAATGGTTCAATAAATTACACACTTCTCTTTCATCAAATTGACATGAAAAGCATTTGCACAGCAAAGGAAACCATCAACAAAACAAAAAGACAACCTACTGAATGGGAGAAAATATTTGCAAATGATAAAAATATATGAATAGCTTATACAACTCAACATCAAAACTCCAAACAACTTGATTTTAAAATAGGCAGAAGAACTGAATAGACATTTTTCCAAAGAAGAAATGCAGATGGCCAACAAACACATGAGAAGATGCTCAACATCACTAATTATAAATAAATGCAAATCAAAACCAAAATGAGATATCACCTCACACCTATCACAATGGGTATCATAAAAAGAAAAAAAAAAAAAAAAACAAGTAATAAATGTTGCTAAGGATGTGGAGGAAAGGGAATCCTCATACACTATTGGTGGGAATGTAACTTGGTGCAGCCACTGTGGAAAACAGTACAGAGGTTTCTCAGAAAACTAAAACTAGAACTACTATTAATATGTGCTATTCTGTGCTTAGCTGCTCAGTAGTGTCCAACTCTGCGATCCCATGGACTATAGCCTGCAGGCCCTCTGTCCATGGGGATTCTTGAGGCAAGAATACTGGAATGGGTTGACAGGCCCTCCTCCAGGGGATCTTCCCAGCCCAGGGATCAAACCCAGGTCTCCTGCATTGCAGGCGGATTCTTTACCATCTGAGCCACCAAGGAAGCATATGATCCAGTAATTCCACTCCTGGGTACATACCTGAAAAAAACTAATGCCACTAATTTGAAATGAGACATGTACCTCAGTGTTCACAGCAGCATTATTTACAGTTGCTAAGATATGGAAGCAACCTAAGTGTCCATCAACAGATGAAGGGATAAAGAAGATGTGGTGGATATGCACAATGAAATACTACTCAGCCATAAAAGAATGAAATTGTGTCATTTGCATCAGCATGTATGGACTTGGAGGGCATTATGCTCAGTGAAATAAGTCAGACAGGGAAAGATAAATATTGTATAATATCAGTTATATATGGAATTTAAAAAATACAACAAACTAGTGAATATAACAAAAATGAAGCCTAACTGCAGATACAGAGAACAAACTAGTGGCTACCAGTGGAGGGGTGGGCCATGTAGGAGCGGAGAACTGGGAGATACAAACTGCTGAGTGTAAGGTAGGCTCGAGGATATATTGTGCACCATGAGGCATATAGACAATATTTTGCAATATCTGTAAATGGAAAGTAATCTTTAAAAATATATTGTAAAATAAAATTTTAAAAATATAAATATAAAGTATAAAATATAATAAAATATAAAATGTAATAAAAAAATCACATAGCTATTTAAAATCAAGGGCTTTGCTTCATAAAGTCCACCTTGGACCAATGCAGAACTACATATAGTAGAAAAAAATAAGTTCCAGTGAGTATAAATGTGTGTGTGTGTGTAGAGAATGGTCTAAAACTGACTATTCCAAATTGACATGTTTTAGTGTCAAATATACTCTGGATATCAAAGACTTGTATGAAGCAAATTAAATTACCTCATTAATAATCTTACATTGATTGTGTGTTGGAATAATAAAACTTTGAATTTATTGAGTTAAATAAAATATCATTTAAATTAATTTCACTTGTTTTCACTTTTTCTTGCTGAGTAGACATTTTAAAATTGAATATTATTTTAAAATGCTGTTGATTTTCTAATTTAAAATTCATTTTTCAACTCTAGAATTATTATTCAATTCTTTCACTGTTAAGTGCAATATTGATATTTCCTATTTCTTAGGCACACTTTTAATACTCCTTTATTTCTTAAATATGTGCATCATAATTATTTCATATTCATTATCTGGTAATTCCAATACTGACTGTCATTATAGGTGTGATTCTAAAGTGTGTTGTTTCTGTTGACTCTCTCCAAAGTTGCTCATTTTACTCTTGTACTTATGAGTTCTCAGAACTTAAGGATTCTGAGTTTAATTTACATTTCTCCAGAGCAGATTTGCATTGACTTCTGTCAGGAATATGGAACCGTGCCACTCCAGCACAAGTTAAAACCTGTGCTCACCTTATGAGTTTGGGGGGGGAATCATATAGGCATTATGACTTTTTTCACTTTTTGTTTTGGTATAGATGCACAGAAAGATATACACATATAAGTAAAGGCTCAATAAACTTTCATAAACTAAGCATATCTGTACAGTCAGCAAAACCATGAAAGTTCAAAAAAAAAAAGAAAACAAATATCACAAGTACTCAGAAGTACATGCCCTCCACAGGTCCTGCCCTATAGAGTTTATAGCTTTGAATTCAGCAGATACACTCAAGGTCTCCTGTATGTGTGTAGCCCCCCTTTCCTAGAGTTTGGTTCTGCTTCTCATTTGTTGGGATTCCAGGTTTTGTCTCTTGTCTCCCTGTGAGTGGCCAATTGAAACTCAGGCTTCAGGTATTCAGGGATGTGCAATATCCCCAGGAAAAACACTGTTCCTACTACTTTAGTATTCTCCAGATTTGAGCTTTTCTTTTCCTCTGATCTTAGTCCTTACTTTTCTAGAAGCTAAGAAATGTGTAAGAGGGAGACCAGGACATAGAAAAATTGAGAAATGCTTGTTTTAACATCTAAACCTGCAATAGAGAATTAGTTCAATAAACTACCATAAATGATAAAGATGAAAATTCTACAGCATAGAAATTGTGCTTAAATGTCCATGATGTTGCTGTTCAGTAGCTCAGTTGTGTCCAAGTCTTTGGGACTCACTGGATTGCAGCACGCCTGGCCTCCCTGTCCCTCACTGTCTCCTGGAGTTTGCTCAGACTCATGTCCATAGAGTCAGTGATGCCATACAACCATCTCACCCTCTGTCATGCCCTTCTCCTCCTGCCTTTTATCTTTCCCAGCATCAGGGTCTTTTCCAATGAGTTAGCTCTTCACATCAGGTGGCCAAAGTATTGGAGCTTCAGCTTTAGCATCAGTCCCTCCAATGAATATTCAGAATTAATTTCCTTCAGGATTGACTGGTTGAATTTCTTTGCAGTCCAAGGGACTCTCAATAGTCTTCTCCAACAGCACAACTCAAAAGCATCAATTCTTTGGCACTCAGCTTTCTTTATAGTCCAACTCTCACATCTGTACATGACTTCTGGAAAAACCATAGCCTTGACTAGATGGACCTTTGTTGGCAAAGTAATGTCTCTGCTTTTAAATACACTGTCTAGGTTTGTCATAACTTTTCTTCTAAGCAGCTAGCATCTTTTAATTTCATGACTGCAGTCACCATCTGCAGTGATTTTGGAGCCCAAGAAAATAGTCTATCATTATTTCCATTGTTTTCCCATCTATTTGCTATGAAGTGATAGGACCATGATGAGTCCATGATATTATTAGAAAGAAAATAGTGCTTCAAACCTGTATATGCATGTTTGTAACAACAACAACAACAAAAAATTCATGTGTTTGTACAGACCTAAAAATTAAGAAAGGAAATGAATTAAAGTACTAACAGTGATTTTCTTTGGGGAATATACCCACAAATTCTTTTAGTCTTATGATTTTCTGTATTTTATGCAAGCTACTCATTTTATAAAATGAACACAAACTAGGAAGAATTAAGAAGAAAGAGCGGAAGGCAGAAACACTTTTCTTACCCACCTTCAGTCTTTGTCACACACTCAGACTATGTCAGTGACATGAGAAAAGCTGGAAAAAAAAAAAGAATAGCCCCAATAAGGCTCAACAAGAAAATTTTGCAGCAGAGTGGACACAATGCTGCTCTGTCTTCTACACATACTAATGGTGATCAAATAGAAAGTGCTACCTCATTGAGGAGGAAGCTTTAACTCTTTCCACCCATGGGTTTTCTTCTTTGTTGCATCTTTAAGCTGCCTTCCTTCTAACAGCCACTGTAGGTATAGAAAGGATGTAACAGAACTCTTCACATCCTCTCATTTAAGATTCATAATGCTAAAAATTGTCCAAGCCAGGCTTCAGCAATACATGAACTGTGAACTTCCAGATGTTCAAGCTGGTTTTAGAAAAGGCAGAGGAACCAGAGATCAAATTGCCAACATCCGCTGGATCATCAAAAAGCAAGAGAGTTCCAGAAAAACATCTATTTCTGCTTTATTGACTATGCCAAAGCCTTTGACTGTGTGGATCACAATAAACTGTGGAAAATTCTTCAAGAGATGGGAATACCAGACCACCTGACCTGCCTTGAGAAACCTATATGCAGGTCAGGAAGCAACAGTTAGAACTGGACATGGACCAACAGACTGGTTCCAAATAGGAAAAGGAGTATGTCAAGGCTGTATATTGTCACCCTGCTTATTTAACTTCTATGCAGAGTACATCATGAGAAATGCTGGGTTGGAGGAAGCACAAGCTGGAATCAAGATTGCTGGGAGAAATATCAATAATCTCAGATATGCGGATGACACCACCCATATGGCAGAGAGTGAAGAGGAACTAAAAAGCCTCTTGATGAAAGTGAAAGAGGAGAGTGAAAAAGTTGGCTTAAAGCTCAACATTCAGAAAACTAAGATCATGGCATCTGGTCCCATCACTTCATGGGAAATAGATGGGGAAACAGTGGAAACAGTGTCAGACTTTATTTTGGGGCTCCAAATTCACTGCAGATGGTGACTGCAGCCATGAAATTAAAAGATGCTTACTCCTTGGAAGGAAAGTTATGACCAACCTAGATAGCATATTAAAAAGCAGAGACATTACTTTGCCAACAAAGGTCCATCTAGTCAAGGCTATGGTTTTTTCAGGAGTCATGTATGGATGTGAGAGTTGGACTATGAAGAAAGCTGAGCACCAAAGAATTGATGCTTTTGAACCATGGTGTTGGAGAAGACTCTTGAAGAGTCTCTTGAACTGCAAGGAGATCCAACCAGTCCATCCTAAAGGAGATCAGTCCTGGTTGTTCACTGGAAGGACTGATGCTGAAGCTGAAACTCCAATACTTTGGCCACCTGATGCGAAGAGTTGACTCATTGGAAAAGAGCCTGATGCTGGGAGGGATTGGGGGCAGGAGGAGAAGGGGACGACAGAGGATGAGATGGCTGGATGGCATCACCGACTCGATGGACATGAGTTTGAGTAAACTCCGGGAGTTGGTGATGAACAAGGAGGCCTGGCGTGCTGCGGTTCATGGGGTTGCAAAGAGTCAGCCATGACTAAGCGACTGAACTGAACTGAATGTTTTGCTTCCTTGGCTTGATGGACTTTGTGAGGTGCTGGAAGGCATGAGACTCAAGAAAGGACAGAAAAGCAGTAGTAACTTTTTACAAATCTCCATTATTGCAAATGGATTATTAGGAAGCAATATGCCTTTTTTTTCCCAACATAGAATGTTGATCTGCACTCATGCTTTTGAAGCAGTGAAGAGAAAGCAGGACCAGTTATTGAGGACAAGGTTTATTTTTTTTAAAAGATGGAAATGATTTGCCTGAGAGAATGCTTTTATGTTTCTCTTCGGAGTTGTGAATAGAGGCACTTGCCACTCAAAAATGTGGTACAAGGACCAGTAGCATCACCATCACTTGGGAACCTGCTAGGGATGCAGGTTCTTGGGCCCTACTCCAAACCTATAACATCAGAATCTCCAGGGATCTATGGTTTAACAAACTCCCTAATAATTTTTATACACACTCACATTTCAAAACGCCTTAAGAACATCCAAAAATAATATCAAGAAATCTCACTCAAAGTTGAAAAGAAAAGGAGGCAATTTTATTCCTCTAAATATCTGAATTTCTCTCTTATCTGAGAGAAAAACATACTATAAACCCTCACTCTAGTAGCCACGATAGAGTGTGGGATCTCTTTGCACATCAGTAAATAGAGGTCAGGGACATTTAAGTGGACTGACCCATACCTGCTTTCCTTTCACAGTCAAGCCCCAGGAATGGGCTTTTTGTTCACTTTCTCCTTTCACATCTTCTTTGAAGAAATGCAACTTTGAACTAACAGTGTCACTGTTGGGAACCGTTTTGTGCCTGCCATAAATTGTGTCTTCCTCTGTGTGACTCTCTGATGAGCCAGTGCAAAAATAGGGACAAAACCAACAAAAACTTGCAAGGAAACAGGAAATGCTCTGAAACACAGGAGTCTGCCAGCTTAATTTAGTTGTTCTTTTCTTACACATCACTGTGCTATATGATTTTCTGCCTTTTTTTAGGATTATGGTTAATTGAACACATAAGAAAATTCTTTTTGACTATAAGCATATGACAAAGTATGAAAAATAAGTGAAAAATCTAAGCTATGCATTTGGGATCTTCTTTTCTCATATGATTCACTATAAGGCCCAACACTTTTATAAACCTAACTTGTGAAAAATGTTGATTAATTACTTACTATGTCTTAGGAACTTTTCAGGGTCATAATTTCCTCTAATCAAAATTTATCTATCCAATTTCCTATTCTCTCCAAATGCTGCATTATGCTAATATAACATATTGAGCTATGATGGCAGTGCATATGAATGACTGTGTTCCCAATATTTTTCTCCCTTGCTTCTGCATCAATTATCTAATAATGCTTGTAACAACAGCAACAAAAATCACAAAACCTCAGTGGCGTAATACAGTAGTATTTATTGCTCACATGTCTGGGGTCAGCAGGGAACTTGTTGGGGGCTCTGTGTCTGCTGACAGCCTCGCTCACTGGGCTGGGCACCCAAAGGCTGTCCACTGGTCTGGACCAGGCTCAACAGGGCTAGCAGGGCAGTTGGAATCTGCTCCACATGTCCTTCACGCTCCAGCTGGCCGCCTTGGACATGTCCCCGTGGAGATGATAGAGTCACAAGGAAAAGCAAGGCTTCCTGAGTCGTAGACGTGGAGGTACCTCAGTCACACTTTTCCTTCATTCTATTGGCCAGAGCCAGGCACGTGGTCAAGTCCAGAGACAGAGGCAGAGGATGCTTCAAAGTTAAATGGTGAAGGGGATGCAGACAGGGTGAAGAATCAGGGCTGTGTTTGCAACGAGTCTGCCGCACCTCCTCATCCAGTCCGTTTGCAACGAGTCTGCCGCACCTCCTCATCCAGTCCCTCAACAAGACTTGCTGAGTACTCTTTGGAAATTCTTTCCAAACCCATGCAGTGTTCTCTACTGTATCACGACTACCGCTTCAGGCCACCATGACCTCTTTCCTACAGCCTCCTAACTGGTCCATTCACACCTTTCTTGTCCATTGCTTCTTAGGCCATTCTCAACGCAGCAGTGAGAGCAATCTTTCTAATATGAAAACAGAGAGTAGAGCTGACAGATACACACCACCACGTGTAGGACAGATAGCTGTGGGAAGCTGCTGTAGGGCACAGGGAGCTCAGCTTGGTGCTCTGTGATGGCCTAGAGGGATCGGACAAGGGGCCGGGATGGAGGTCAGGAAGGAGGGGATCCGTGCATACTTAGAGCTGATTCACACTGGTGTAGAGCGGAAATTAACACAACACTGTAAAGCAATTATCCTCCAACTTAAAAAGAAAGAAAATCTTCTCTTGTGGCTCATTTACTTAAGTCCATTGAACGCTCTCCTGCTGTTCTCGGGATGTGTGTAGAGCCCTGCCCCTTGGGAGCGTGGAACCTGCCCCTCCAGCCTTTCTTAGCTCTCCTGTAGACGCTGGCTCCACCCGCACTGGCCAGCTGTTCCCTTCTCCAGTGCTGCACAAAGCATCCTCTCCCTCAACTGGTCTTTTCCTGGTTTAAGACTATGCATCCCATTTGTTTAGTTTTGCTTTTATTTCCAATATTCTGGGAGGTGGGTCATAGAGGATCTTGCTGTGATTTATGTCGGAGAGTGTTTTGCCTATGTTCTCCTCTAGGAGTTTTATAGTTTCTGGTCTTACATTTAGATCTTTAATCCATTTTGAGTTTATTTTTGAAAAGCTTTTGCACTACAAAGGAAACTATAAGTAAGGTGAAAAGACAGCCCTCAGATTGGGAGAAAATAATAGCAAATGAAGGAACAGACAAAGGATTAATCTCAAAAATATACAAGCAACTCCTGCAGCTCAATTCCAGAAAAATAAATGACCCAATCAAAAAATGGGCCAAAGAACTAAACAGACATTTCTCCAAAGAAGACATACAGATGGCTAACAAACACATGAAAAGATGCTCAACATCACTCATTATCAGAGAAATGCAAATCAAAACCACAATGAGGTACCATTACACGCCAGTCAGGATGGCTGCTATCCAAAAGTCTACAAGCAATAAATGCTGGAGAGGGTGTGGAGAAAAGGGAACCCTCTTACACTGTTGGTGGGAATGCAAACTAGTACAGCCACTATGGAGAACAGTGTGGAGATTTCTTAAAAAACTGGAAATAGAACTGCCATATGACCCAGCAATCCCACTTCTGGGCATACACACTGAGGAAACCAGATCTGAAAGAGACACGTGCACCCCAATGTTCATCGCAGCACTGTTTATAATAGCCAGGACATGGAAGCAACCTAGATGCCCATCAGCAGATGAATGGATAAGGAAGCTGTGGTACATATACACCATGGAATATTACTCAGCCATTAAAAAGAATTCATTTGAACCAGTCCTAATGAGATGGATGAAACTGGAGCCCCTTATACAGAGTGAAGTAAGCCAGAAAGATAAAGAACATTACAGCATACTAACACATATATATGGAATTTAGAAAGGTGGTAACGATAACCCTATATGCAAAACAGAAAAAGAGACACAGAAATACAGAACAGACTTTTGAACTCTGTGGGAGAATGTGAGGGTGGGATATTTCAAAAGAACAGCATGTATACTATCTATGGTGAAACAGATCACCAGCCCAGGTGGGATGCATGAGACAAGTGCTCGGGCCTGGTGCACTGGGAAGACCCAGAGGAATCGGGTGGAGAGGGAGGTGGGAGCAGGGATCGGGATGGGGAATACGTGTAAATCCATGGCTTATTCATATCAATGTATGACAAAACCCACTGAAATGTTGTGAAGTGATTGGCCTCCAACTAATAAAAAAAAAAAAAAAAAAACAACAACAATTGACAAAAAAAAAAAAAAAAGACTATGCATCCATCCGATTGCATGCAAACATCACTCCTCCGACGTCAGCCCCCTGACCTGAACACAATGGGTCCTGATTTTATGTTCTCAAAGCTGCTTACAATTCTCCATTCCTGCCTTTGCCACTTTTTATAACCAACAATGATCGTGTCATTAATTGATTAATGTCCACCATAAAACTAAACCATAAAACTCCATGATGTCACTAGTCTTGTCTGTAAGTTCAATTTGGCTTCCTAAAACATTTGCTAAAATATAAAATAAATTATGTTTTACTTATTTTTGAATACACAGTTGATTATATCTTGAACTTAAGTGAAATGACTATGTGTGATGGTGCTGTGTACCTAGATTCTTTTCATACAATTACATATAAATATAGCAAAACATCAATCATTTCTGCACCTTCCAAATTTATCAGCCAAATTCACTCATTAATTTGAGCACATATGCCTTGCCCCTGGGAATAAAACCATGAAATAGATTAACCAGATTGCTGGTAAAATTACTCCTGAAGGTTTGTGTTTATTTTTTGGTCATTTTAAAAAAATGATTACATCCCCTGTAGGGGGAAAGCATAAATTTAAGTCTGTTTTGTATTCTGACAACCAAGGGGCAATACCTACACATTCAAGGTAACTAGTGTTTCCCTCTGACAAAAATGCAAATTATAATGAAAATTGCAAAAACATATGCATACAGAGTATGTAATAGTGATTTGGTGTAATCAAATTTTAAGAAATTCAGAAATTTGGTCAATGCTTTTTCATATGTGTTCACCTGATGAGTTATGTAACTACAATAGATTATCCTAGAAAAGTCACATTAATTTCAGGAATATTTCCCTCTTAATTCCACACTTTATATTTTGCAAACCTGTTCTCAGACCCAAAAAGGAAGCCCTTTAGAACTCTCCTTGTCATGGGGGTTTGACTGAGTTTGGACCTTGGATTCAAATTGGATTATAGTCCTCCTCCTGGCAATTTGTAATTAGGACACATGGCATTAAGCTGCCTGCAACCAGAATGTCAGGCAAATTCCAAGACTCAATCTCCTCTATTTAGGGAGGGTATGTAGGCTACTGGACAATCAGAGAAACACAGTCTGCAAGAAGGAGGGAAAGAGAATACAGCATAGACACAGGGGGACCAAGGAGCTCTTGTGGGGAGACAGAAAAGAAAAAGAAAAAGTGTGTAAGAGCAACATGACATTCTTGGTTCCTGACGCTCTCATTTCCAAGGCTAAGCCTAGAAAACCCTGGCTGTGTTTTCTGTCATACATTTTGAGAGAATTCCTTAAACCATGTAATAAATTCCCTGCCTTATTCAGTGAATTTCTATTTCCTACAAGAAAATAATTTCTGGTCAAGACAGAGAAGAGAAGAGGCTGGTAAATACCTTCAAGCCCCAGAGAACAGTCCTTTTGGGAGTTTCCAGGTCCTTTCATTCTTGGACCGTCCTCACGGGATTCTGACTTTACCTGGACATTTGCTTCTTATGGTGAATTACAACCCTACAATGGGGCCTCCAATAGGAGAATCATCTACTTTTAATGCCAGAAAAATCTTTACGGGAAGTTTTTGTTCTTTTACAAGTGTATCAGAGCCACTTGTGAATTTTACAGGAGCATGGAATTTGGGGCCCAGCCAAATCTAGTGCTTCTGAATCACCAGATCGACATCCACAGGTGATTATTGTATTTATGTATTATTGTACTATATTATTGTATTACTATTATTAATATTGTATTATATTATTGTTGTATTGTATTATTGGAGACATCAGCCCAGCAATCCTTCCTTCAAAAGTAAAATCGTTGAGGTAATTATCAAATAGCTATTGCTATGTATTAATAACAAACAATCCCTAACTCCATGGTTTGAAATAACAAGAACGATTGCTTTATGAGTCTGTGGGCCATAACTGGGCAGCTTTTCTGGTCTTTGCCAGATCCACACATTCATATTTGTTCACAGAGGTGCTCAGCTCTCACATAGCTGGGCCCTCCCACATGTTTGGGTGAGACAGGCTCAAGAAGGTCCTGAGTTGGGACAGTTAGGCTTTCTGCCCTGTGGTTTCTTGTTCCAACAGGCATCTCATGGTTCTAAGATACAAGAACAGAAGAGGGTAAGGCCCCCTGAGAGGCAGTTCAGAACTGACACAATGTCGCAGCCTCTGGATTCCATTGGTCATAGCAGGTCACACATCCCACCTCCATTCAAGGGGTCAGGAAGTCAACTTTATTTCTGGGTGAGAAGAGCTACTTAGTCTTGCAAGTGATGTGGATCTGGAGAGGGGTGAATTGCTTCAACAAGTTTTTGCAATCCATCTACTGGAGGCCCATAAAGGGTTAAGCAAAGCACAGCAAAGAAATAGGTTCCCTGACATTTAGTTGAGTGCTTTTCTACCACCCAGGTTTAAGAGCCCCTTCTCACAGGTCTTAAATATAGGTTCTCCCTTCAAGCTTCCCTGGGACTAACACTTGAGAATACTAATGGCGAAGGTTGGCTGTGGTTCCCTTTCTGCTTGAGGCTTGGTGTCAGCTCCCATCAGCCAGCACAGCCTGAAAAGAGTCAGTAACTGCCAGGCGGCTTAGAAGGGCTCAGAACACAAAGCCAAGAAAGCTTCTCCAGTTCAGCCCAAGTGACCCAGTCACCTCCATCAAGACGAATGCATCTTGGGATAGTGCAAACCATGAACATTTCATTCTGCTTTCAAATGCAATTCTCGGGAGTGATTGCCTTATCTACTAAGCAGCCAAATAAGCTCATTTCAGCAGAGGCAGAACTGGATGCAAATCAAGTGAAAGCTAGATGCAGGAACGGGAGGTAGGAGGTAAAAACAAGGGAAAAGAGAGTGGCAAGATCAAATGGAATAAATAGCCATTTATATGACAGTTTTACTCCAGCAAACAGTGTGGAAAGAGGAAAAGGCCATCACTGGCATTCCAGGTCTTCCAACATCAGTGTTCCAATAGCACTTGCTACTTCCAGTACCCTAGATCCCACATCACAGAAATGCAATGATGCCTTAAGTAGAACCAGCAAATACTAGCACCTAAACTAGTGGTTCTCAGTTTTGGTGGCCCAGTGAGATTGAATTTGGAAATTCTGAAGTCTGGCTGCTGCCTCAGTAATCCTAATTTGATCAGTCCAGAGTGTGACTTGAACACTGGGACATTTTAATTTTACCTCAGAGTTCTTCTGTTCCACCATTTGGGCTGGTCCTCTCCGCATTTTTATACTAAGTCTCATTCTTAGGGAAGTGCTAACAACTGTCTTGGGGCTTCCTGGGTGGGTCAGTGGTAATGAATCTGCCTGCCAATGCAGGTGACGTGGGTTGGATCCCTGGGTCAGGAAGATACCCTAGAGAAGGAAAGGGCAACCCACTCCAGTACTCTTGCCTGGAGAATCCCAGGGACAGAGGAGCCTGGCAGGCTACAGTCCATGGGGTCGCGAAAGAGTCAGACATGACTGAGTGACTAAACAACAGTCTTCACTGTGTAGGACTCCAAATCTTAATTTTGTTTCAACTCCCCATTGAGTTTGAATATAGCCTTGATTTGAGGACTTAAGGAGATGTCTGGGTAACTTAAGTCATGCAAACAACCTATTGTTTTAGGCTTCTGTTAGGTACAGAGCCTTCTGCCAGAAGCTGTGATGGAGAGGAAGTAGACAACTTGGTCCAAAGAAGAAGAATGACACCTATGCCGTTGGAGTCACCACAAGCTGACCCAGAGGTCATGAATCTGTGAGGATGGCGGATGGAGAGCTAGACTGCGCAGAGGAGGGGCCGGCCCCCAGGGCTACCGCTACCACAACTTGCTCAGAATCACCCACGGACTTCTGCTGATCAACCAGCCACAGGCTGGAAAAATGAACCACTCAGGACTGAGAGCCAGAACCCAAACATGAATGCTCCTTCAACCCATGCCCTATGAGTGGCCCTGGAGAAATGACGGAGTCCCTCAAACCTCCATTTCCTCAGCCGTAAAACGAAGTAATACGTGCTTCTCACCTCAGGGTTGTTGTGAGGCTTAAATGAGGCAGTTCAAGTAAAACAAGAAGCACAATGCCTGATGCACAGTAACTGTCCAAGATGTGTTAATAAGTAATTATTAACTTGGGCTTCCCTGGTGGCTCAGCTAGTTAAAAGAATCTGCCTGCGATGCGGTTCGATCTCTGGGTTCGGAAGATCACCTAGAGAAGGGAACCACTCTACCCACTCCAGTATCCTGGCCTGGAGAATTCCATGGACTGTATAGTCCACGGGGTCGCGAAGAGTCGGACATGACTGAGCGACTTTCACTCTCATTATTAACTGATCAATTCTGTTAAGAATAGAATAACAACAACAATAATACTTGATCTTCAGATTCTGTCTTGAGGGCATTTTCTTTGACCAGAGGATAGAAAAAAAAAGTAAATTCTGCAAGTTAGCGAAAGTGAGAGTCAAGGTGAAATCAGGAGGTAGAATAGACAAGTGAACACAGAATTAGACTAAGGATGGTTGCAGACATAATTTGAACAATTTCAGACGTGTGGCAAGAAAGCTAAGAGGTGGTGGTAAGTCCACCTCTCTCTCTACATAGTGTCATCTCAACACTACATCCCACAGGATTGAGGAGACCCCACAGGTCCTCCTCAAGCCCGGCAAGACAGTCTTCTCTCCCCAATATAAACCACCTGATGGCCCAGGCCCCTAAAGACATCAGAAACAATTCCACCACACCGTCTCCTCTTCCCTTCAGTCACAAAAGGTTAACCTTAATGAGCCCTGTTTATCCCCTTATCTAACCCAGTCTAATGCCTTCCTGTCCATCTCCTTTAACCCACACAGTGCTGTTCTTGTTGCTGTTGTTCAGTCACTAAGCCGTGTCTCATTCTTTCTGACCGCATGGACTGTGGCACGCCAGGCTCCTCCGCCATTCACTATCTCCCAGAGTTTGCTCAAATTCACGTCCATTGAGTCAGTGATGCTATCTAACCATCTCATCCTCTGTCGCACCCTTCTCCTTCTGCCTTCAATAGTTCCCAACTTCAGGGCCTTTTCCAATGAGTCGGCTCTTCACATCAAGTGGCCAAAGTATTGGAGCTTCAGTTTCAGGATCAGTCCTTCCAGTGAATATTCAGGGTTGATTTCCTTTAGGATTGATTGGTTTGATCTCCTTGCAGTCCAAGGGACTCTCAAGAGCCTTTTCCAGCACCATGATTGGAAAGCATTAATTCTTTGGCACTCAGCCTTCTTTATGGTCCAACTATCACATCTGTACACACAGTGTACATTCAGCAAATCCCCCAATATCCTCATTTCCTTTCTGAAATGAACTCCCTTCCATGTGTCCCTATGTGGAACCAGGCTGCCCCCAAGAATTGTCTCCCTGCAGCTACCCAGAGGACTTGCCATAATTGTTTTGTCCTTTCTCCCTCGACTACCAAATCTGGAAGAATCTTCAGTCCTTATCACTGCTTCAAAATAAGTGTTCTCATCTCCCTAAACAACTCCATCTTCCTTGAATTTTTTGCCATTGGGATACATCAGCTACTCTTCCTCCTTGGTTCTGCCATCAATAGATCTATCAGAAATTTTCTCGCTATGAAAGATTTTAACAATCTCCTTGCTTCTTGAGTTCCAAAAGGATCCCAGTCATCATTCTTGGTCATTGCAATGGCCATGTAGATGATTTTTCCATCACCTTAATCCCCAGATCTTTGTCCTTCTCATCTTTTACTATAAACATCCCTTTGCCTTTTCTCCCTCTTGAGCCACATATTACCTCAGCCATCTCTGGACCTAGTCACTTTCTTGACATCACCAGTAACTCTGTCCTTCCAAATCTCAAGTTCAGGCCTCCCATTCTCTCACCATTCCTTCATCGTTCTAGCTCATGCCTTCTAATAGACTGACTCCCCCTGTAATGTGACTTCTGACTTACTGATTCAGCTACCTTGTCACTGTCTGTTTCCTTCTTTATAGCTTCATTTTCCTCCTTTTCTGGTGTAGATTTGATTCATCATTAGAATGAAACCTCATATTATCATATGCAGGATCATACTCTCATGTATTAATCAGAATTCTGCTGAAATAATGCTACAAATGGTCCAAAATTTCTGTGGCTGATAAGAAGAGAGATTTACTTCTGAATCATGCATCTGCAGGGCAGCTGAGTCAGCTCAGTATCAAGCTGAAAACTTGGTTCAGATCTGGCCCACATGATCTCATTCCGGGACACACAGTTGCCCAGAGTAGGTTTTTCTCATGATAGCAAGAGCTCAACAGAATCAGCCAAATCATACAAGCATGTTTCAAGTCACTGCTTGCATGACAACTGCTGTACTCTATTGGCCAAAGCAAGTCACATGGCTGGGTCCAAGGTCATTGAGATAATGGTTAATGGCAGACACTGTAAGTCGTGTGGCAAGGGATGTAGATGTATAACCTTATTTACTGGGGAAAGTGAAAACTATAAACAATATTTCAATCCACTCCACCTAAGCTCCATTATCTCTCTCTCGCTATTGAAATTACCAAACAAAACTCCAATTCCTCTTTAAACACGTGGAATCCACTCTCAAATAGCTGAACACAGTTTGAGAAAAACGCCACACCCTAATGAATGACCTCACCTCATATTCTTGACTACTGACTTCAAGTGCTACCTAAGTGATTCCCAGCAAGTCTAAAATCCCCTGGTCAATTTTCCCTTTTTATTGAGATAACTATTTAATGTCTCCTCAGTTTTCCCATCTCCAGCAAATAGACCATCCTCCCTATCCGTGATGACTTCTTATTTCACTGAGAAAATAAAAACAATCAAATAAGACTCCCATCTTCTACAACATCCAATTTATCAACTGTTCTGCTCAGAACCTATGTACTCTGCCTCACCTACTGGAAGATGTTTCCTTTTCTGCATTCCACATGTCTCTTTCTGCATCATCCATCTTCTCCCTTTCTAGCAAATCATTCTAAGCAGCATACAAACATTCTATAACATGCCACAGCATCTCTCACTGTCAATGAAGTCTTCTTTTACTCCATACCTTTGTTCAACTACACTACCATTTCTCTTTGCCCTTTTACAGTAAACCACCTCAAAAGGTGACCTACCCTTTTATTTCCTCTCTTATTCAGACACTGATCTCTGCCAACTCACTAAATGACTCCTGTCAACATCACCCATGAATTCCAGGTTGTTGAATACAATGTTCAATTCTCCTTTCTGAACTTGCTGTATCAGTGAGTGGTACTTGAATCACTCCATGACTCACTGCTCAGTAAGTCATTTTCTTCACATGATTTCTGGGATCATGCAATTGTCTGGTTTTCTTCCTATTTTGTTATTTCCATGATGTCTCCTCCGCCTCTCCATATTGGAGTATCTGAGGGCTCAGTCTAAGGACATTTTTTTCTAACTAGAAGTTATTCCTTAAATTATGCCATCCAAGTATATGGTTTTACGTATCATTCATGTTTTAATATTTCAATTTTATTTTTTTCAGCTCCATTTTCACCCTAAACTTCAGGCACACATAAGTATCTCTTAAAACTGCCATCTTCACTGGAATGTCTCAAAGGTACCATAAATGTAACATGTTCTAAATCTGTTCCTCCCTCCATTCTCTTCACCTCTACTACCACCCAGGTGCTCAGTCCAGAACCCCTTGCCATCCTACATCCTCTCTTGCTCTTGTGCCCCCTACTGATTCACCTGCAACTCTTGTTGCTTCATCTTCATGTCTTCCCTCTTGTACCAATATCACACTACACAAGCTACCATCATCTCTATCCTGTGCAAAAACAATAGCTTCCTACCTTGTCTCCCCATTTCCACTTTTGCTTTGCTATAGTCTGATCTCCACAGTCAGAGTGGTCCTCTTAAAATACAAATACAATCATATCACTTTCCAAGTCAAAAGACCCCTGACAGCCCTGTTCTAGCTGCTTTGCTACATAACAAGTTATCCCCAAACCTAGTGGCTTAAAGCTATCATTTTAGTATGTTCAAATTCTCTGTGTCACAAACTCAGAGAAGACACAGAAGGGTAAACTTTCTGTTTCATGACGTTTTGAGCCTCAACTGGAAAACTCAAAGGCTGGAGTGATTCAGTGTCTGGTGGCTGGAATGATCAGAAGACTCATTCACTCACTTGAACACATGTCATGAAGACTAGGATTGCTGACCAAAGCACTTGCTCATGGTCTCTCCACATAGCGTGGCTTCTGTAGGCCAGTGGCCTCCATGATGCTTGCATAAGCACTCCCACAAGCAAGGCAGAATGTATATTGGCCCTTATTACTCAACCTGCGTCAACCTGCATAATCATACTGCGCCACTTTCTCCATCCTCTATTCACTGAAGTAGTCAAAGCCAGTCCAGAATCAAGCAATGGGAAATTTGACTTCACCTCTTAATGGGGGCATGAGAGGTTCACCTTCTGGAAAAGCACAGGTGATATGGTTGTTCCCAGTTTTGGAAAATACAATCTACTATCAGCTTCCCACCACACTTGGAATAAAATAAATAGTCTTAAAGGTGTTAATATAACAAAAGAATATAATTTTGTAAATATTCATGCACCCAACATAGGAGCATCTAAATATATAAAGCAAATATTAACAGACCTAAAGGAAAACATAGACAATAACACAATAATAGTCAAGGACTTCAATCTCCCACTTTCATCAAATGGATAGATCATCCAGACAGAAAATCAATATAGAATCATTAAACTTAAACTTCATGTTAGACCAGATAGACTTAACAGATATTTATAGAATATTCCATCCAGAAGCAATAGAATACACATTCTCTTCAAGCTCACATAGAACAATCTCAAGGATAGATCATATGCTGTATCATGAAACAATTCTCAACAAACTTAAGAAGACTGAAGTCTTATCAAGTATCTTTCATGATCACAATAGTAGGAGGCTAGGAATAAATTGCAAGAATAAAACTAAAAAACTCACAAATAGGTGAAGAGTAAACAATATGTTATTGAACAACCAATGGCATAAATCAAAAGAGAAATAAAAAATATCTAGAGACAAACAAAAATGGATACACAACACACCAAACTATGGGTTGCAGAAAATGCAGTTTCAAGAGGGAAGTTCACAGCAAAAAAAAAAAAAAAAAGCCAACACTAAGAAACAAGAAAGATCTCAAATAAACAATCTAATACCCAAATCTTGTTTTGGAATAGCATTATCCAATGAAAGGATCCAAGGCTCCTAAGAGAAGTGGCTGATTCCATAACTAACAAAGGAAATACGCAAGATGAGCCTAGACATCTTGAAGCAACAAAAGATAAAGTGCTGAAACAACAATGGGGCTTCCTAGGTGGTGCTAGTGGTAAAAAACCCACCTGGCAATGCAGGAGATCTAAGAGACGTGGGTTCAATCCCCGGGTAATAAGATCCCCTGAAGGAGGGCATGGTAACCCACTCCAGTATTCTTGACTGGAGAACCCCATGGACAGAGGAGCCTGGCGGGCTACAGTCCACAGGGTCACAAGAGTCAGTCACGACCAAAGAGACTTGGCATACCCGCATGCAAAACAAAAACAAACCTCACAGTGATTGGAGTATGGCAAACTGCAAGTGTTCTCAATGGCCAAATCTGGAATAATTTGAATAGTACAAAATAAAATGGTGTTGGATTATAACCCAAAGTATGAACAAGTATCCACAAATCCTTACCAACATAATGTTTTTGAAGGAATAACCTTACTGTGAAAAACTGCTTCAGCCAATTGACCAAAGTCAACATCAACAGGAATAAATAATTTTGATAGTATGCACCCTTAAAAAGATGTGATGATCTTCCTCTGCAATCTTTCTCCCCAAAACCCATAAATCCAGCCTAATCATTAGAATATTATTAGATGAACCCCAGTAGAAGGGCATTTTACAATATCACTGACCAAACTGCCAAGATCCTCAAAAACAAAGAAGCTTTGAGAAACTGTCACAATCAAGAGGAGCCTGAAGAGATATGGCAACCAAAGATAATGTGGTATCCTGAATGGGATCATGGAACAAAAACAACAAAAAGACATTAGGCAAAACTCAAAGAAATATGAGTAAAGTATAGATTTTAGTTAATAATAAAGTTCTAATACTGGTTCAAGTGTAAGCAAGGATATAGAGAAATTATAAAGCTCATCAATTGCTGGAAGTAAAGTGAAAAGGGTTCAACTACTTTGGAAAAAATCGAATTCTTCAAAAATTGAAACAGATGTTATATGATGCAACAATTCCATTCCTAGGTAAATACTTAAAAGAACTGAAAAACATATTCCTGAAAGTACTTGTATAAGAATGTTCATGGCAGCATTATTCATAATTGCAAAAAAGTACACATAATTCAAATGTCCATCAAAATATGCAGGGATGAATGAAATGTGGTATATCCTTACTATAAAATATCATTTAGGCATTAAAAAAAATGAAGTGTGGACACTTGCTACAACAAGGATCAATCTTGAAAATAGTAAGCTAAAAGAAAGGGGCCAGATTCAAAATGTCACATATTGTATGATCCAATTAATAAGAAAAACAGGCAAATTCTTCAAGAAAATTAGAGATACCAAGGGAACATTTTATGCAAAAATGGGCACAATAAAAGACAGAAACAGTATGGATCTAACAGAAAAAGAAGATATTGAGAAGAGGTGGCAAGAATACACAGAAGAACTATGCAAAAAAGATATAAATGCCCCAGATAACCACGATGGTGTAGCCAGACATCTTGGAGTGCAAAGTGGGCCTTAGAAAGCATTGCTATGAACAAAGCTAGTGGAGGTGATGGAATTTTAGCTGAACTATTCTAAATCCTAAAAGAAGATGCTGTTAAAGTGTTGCACTTAATATGCCAGCAAATTTGGAAAACTCAGCAGGACTGGAAAAGGTCAGTTTTCATTCCAATCCCAAAGAAAGACAATGCCAAACAATGCTTAAACTACCACACGATTGCACTCATCTCACATGCTAGCAAAGAAATGCTCAAAATTCTCCAAGCTAGGCTTCAACAGTATGTGAACTAAGAACTTCCAGATGTTTGAGCTGGATTTAGAAAAGGCAGAGGAACCAGAGGTCACATTACCAACATCCATTGGATCATAGAAAAAGCATGAGAATTCCAGAAAAACATACACTTCTGCTTCAATGACTATGCTAAAGCCTTTGACTGTGGAGAGCACAACAAACTGGAAAATTCTTACAAAGTTGGGAAAAGCAGACCACCTTACCTGCCTCCTGCAAAAACTGTATGCAAGTTTAGAACTGGACATGGAACCATGGACTGGTTCCAAATTGGGAAAGGAGTATGACAAGGTCATATACTGTCACCCTGCTTATTTAAATTACATGCAGAGTATATGATGCAAAATGCTGGGCTAGATGAAGCACAAGCTGGAATCAAGATTGCAGGGAGAAATATCAATAACCTCAGATATGCAGATAACATCATGCCTATGGCAGAAAGTAAAAAGGAGCTCAAGAACCTCTTTTTTTTTTTTTCTTTTCTTCAAATTTATTTTAATTGGAGGATAATTACTTTACAATATTGTGATGGCTTTTGCTGTACAACAAGATGAATTGGCCACAGGTAAACATGTGCTCCCCCACCACCCTGAACCCCCTTCCTCTCCCTCCCCAACCTATCCCTTTGGGTTGTCCCAGAGCACTGGCTTTGGGTGCCCTGCTTCATGCATCAAACTTGCACTGGTCATCTATTTTCCATATGGTATGTACCATTTCAATGCTATTCTCTCAAATCATCCCACTCCCACCTTCTCCCACTGAGTCCAAAAGTCTATTATTTACCTCTGTCTCCTTTGCTGCCCTGCATGTAGGATGTCTTTACCATCTTTCTAAATTCCATATACATGTGTTAATATTTATATTTGTCTTCCTCTTTCTGACTTACTTCACTCTGTATAATAGGCTCCAGGTTCATCCACCTCATTAGAATAGACTTAAATGTGTTCCTTTTTATAGCTGAATAATATTCCATTGTGTATGTGTACCACAACTTTTCAAATCTGTCAATGGACATTTAAGTTGCTTTCATATCCTAGCTATTGTAAACAGTGCTGCAGTGAACACTGGGGTACATGTGTCTCTTTCAATTCTGGCTTCCTAGGGGTGTATGTCCAGCAGTGGGATTGCTGGGTCATATGGCAATTCTACTCTCAGTTTTTCAAGGAATCTCCACACTGTTCTCATAGTGGCTGTTGTGGTTTGGTCTCCCACCAACAGTGTAAGAGGGTTCCCTTTCCTCCACACCCTCTCTAGTATTTATTGTTTGTAGACTTTTTGATGATGGTCATTCTGACCTGTGTGAGATGATACCTTATTGTAGCTTTGATTTGCATTTCTCTAATTAGTGGTGTTCAGAGAAGGCAATGGCACCCCACTCCAGTACTCTTGCCTGGAAAATCCCATGGATGGAGGAGCCTGGTAAGCTGCGGTCCATGGGGTCGCTAAGAGTCAGACATGACTGAGCGACTTCACTTTTTCACTTAATGAGTGATGTTGAGCATATTTTCATGTCTATTAGCCATCTGTATGCCTTCTTTGGAGAAATGTCTGTTTAGGTCTTTGGCCCACTTTTTAATCAGGTTGTTCATTTTTCTGGTATTCAGCTGCATAAGCTGTTTGTATATTTTGGAGATTAACTGTCAGTTGTTTCCTTTGCTATTATTTTCTCCCAATTTGAGATCTGTCACTTTGCCTTGTTTATAGTTTCCTTTGTTGTGCAAAAGCTTTAAAACTTAATTAGGTCCCATTAATTTATTTTTGTTTTTATTTCCATTACTCTATGAATTTAGGCATAGAGGACCTTGCTGTGATTTATTTTGAAGAGTGTTCTGCCTATGTTTTCCTCTAGGAATTTTATAGTTTCTGGTCTTCCATTTAGGTCTTTAATCAATTTTGAGTTTATTTTTGTGTATGGTGTTAGAAAATGTTCTAGTTTCATTCCTTTACGTGTAATTGACTAGTTTTCCCAGCACCACTTGAAGAGACTATCTTTTCTCCATTGTATATTTTTGCCTCCTTTGTCAAAGATAAGGTGTCCATAGGTGCATGGATTTACCTCTGGACTTTCTATTTTGTTCCACTGCTCTATATTTCTGTCTTTGTGCCAGTACCACACTGTCTTGATGACTGTGGCTTTGCAGTATAGTCTGAAGTCAGACAGGCTGATTCCTCCAGTTCCATTCTTCTTTCTCAAGATTGCTTTGGCTCTTCAGGGTCTTTTCTGTTTCCATACAAATTGTGAAATTATTTATTGTACTTCTGTGAAAAATAACATTGGTAGTTTGGTAGGGATTGCATTGAATTTATAGATTGCTTTGCGTAGTATACTCATTTTCACTATATTGATTCTTCCAACCCAAGAACATGGTATGTTTCTCCATCTATTTGTGTCATCTTTGATTTCTTTCATCAGTGTTTTATACTTTTCTGTATACAAGTCTTTTGTTTCCTTATGTAAATTTATTCCTAAGTATTTTATTTTTTACATTGTAGTGGAGAATGGGATTGTTTCCTTAATTTCTCTTTCTGATTTCTCATTGTTAGTGTATAGGAATGCAAGGGATCTCTGCATATCACTTTTATATCTTGCAACTTTACCATATCCATTGATTAGCTCCAGTAATTTTCTGGTGGCATATTTAGGGTTTGCTATGTAGAGGATCATGTTATCTGCAAAGATTGAGAGCTTTTTTTTTTCTCTTCCAATCTAGATTCCTTTCATTTCTTTTTCTTCTCTGATTGCTGTGGCCAAGACTCCCAAAACCATGCTGAACAGTGGTGCCACTCTCACCACTTCTATTCAATATAGCACTGTAAGTTCTAGTAACAGCAATCAGATGAGTAAAATACAAGATATTCAAATTTCAAAGAATGAAGCAATGCTGTCACTGTTTGCAGATGACATGATCCTAATACATACAAAATGCTAAGTCAAAGTGTTAGTTGCTCAGTCATGCCAGACACTTTGTGACCCCATGGACTGCAGGTAACCAGGTTTCTCTTCCATGGGATTTTCCAGGCAAGGAGACTGGAGTCCATTTCCTTCTCCATAAAGAGCCTCTTGATGAAGGTAAATGAAGAGAGTGAAAAAGCTGGCTTAAAAATCAACATTCAAAAAACGAAGATCATGGCATCCAGTCACATCACTTCATGGCAAGTAGATGGGGAAACAATGGAAACAGTGACAGACTTTATTTTGGGGAGCTCTAAAATCACTGCAGATGGTGACTGCAGCCACGAAATTAAAGATGCTTGTTAATTGATGCTTTTGAACTATGGTGTTGGAGAAGACTCTTGAGAGACCCTTGGACTGCAAGGAGATCCAACCAGTCCATCCTAAAGGAGATCAGTCCTGGGTGTTTATTGGAAGGACTGATGCTGAAGCTGAAACTCCAATACTTTGGCCACCTAATGCGAAGAGATGACTCATTGGAAAAGAGCCTGATGCTGGGAGGGATTGGGGGCAGGAGGAGAAGGGGACGACAGAGGATGAGATGGTTGGATGGCATCACCGACTCGATGGGCATGAGTTTGAGTAAACTCCGGGAGTTTGTGATGGACAGGGAGGCCTGACGTGCTGCGATTCATGGGGTCGCAAAGAGTGGGACATGACTCAGTGACTGAACTGTTCCTTGGAAGAAAAACTATGAAAAACCTAGATAGCATGTTAAAAAGCCAGAGACATTATTTTGCCTACAAAGGTCCATCTAGTCAAAGCTATGGTTTTTCTAGTAGTCATATATGGGTGTGAGAGTTGGACCATAAAGAAGGCTGAACACCAAAAAACTGCTGCTTTAGAGCTGTGATGTTGGAGAAGACTTTTGAGAGTCCCTTGGACTGCAAGGAGATCAAACAGGTCATCACAAAGGAGATCAATCCTGAATATTCATTAGAAGGACTGATGCAGAAGCTGAAATCCCAATACTTTGGCCACCTGAGAACTGACTCATTGGAAAAGACTGTGATGCTGGGAAAGATTGAAGGCAGGAGGAGAAGGGGACTGCAGAAGATGAGGACTTTGGATGGCATCACCAATTCAATGGACATGAGTTTGAGCAAACCCCGAGAGATGGTGAAGGACAAACAGTCTGGAGTGCTGCAGTCCATGGGGCTGCAAATAGCTGGACACAACTGAGAGACTGAACAACAACAATAAAGAAAGGAAGTATATGATTTTTTTACTTTAAAAGGAAAACCTTCAAAGTAGGTTGCCAGGGGCAGCAAGAAAGTGGAAATGGGGATGACAGCTAAAGTATACAGAGTTTCTTTCTGTGATGATGAAAACGTTCTGGAATTAGGTGGTGGTGATGGTTGTAAAACTGTGTGTGTATACCTAAAATCACTGAATTGTACACTTTCTATAGGGAAATTTGGGGTATTTAAATTTCATTTGTAAGATACCTAAAGTGTATTTTACACTTATCAATTCAGTTCAGTTGAGTTGCTCAGTCGTGTCCAACTCTTTGCCACCCAAAGGGCTAAAGCACGCCAGGCTTTCCTGTTCATCACCAACTCCCAGAGCTTGCTCAAACTCATGTCCATTGAGTCAGTGATGCCATACAACCATCTCATCCTCTGTCATCCCTTCTCCTCCTGCCTTCAATCTCCCAGCATCAGAATTTTTTCCAGTGAGTCAGCTCTTCTCATCAGATGGCCAAAGTATTGGAGCTTCAGCTTCAGCATCAGTCCTTCTAATGAATATTCAGGACTGATTTCCTTTAGAATTTACTGGTTTGATCTCCTTACAGTCCAAGGGACTCTCAAGAGTCTTCTCCAACATCACAGTTCAAAAGCATCAATTCTTTGGTGCTCAGCTTTCTTTATGGTCCAAATCTCACATCCGTACATGACTATTGGAAAAACCATAGCTTTGACTATACAGATCTTTGTTGGCAAAGTAATGTCTCTGCTTTTTTAAATATGCTGTCTAGGTTAGTGAGAGCTTTTCTTCCAAGGAGAAAGTGTCTTTTAGTTTCATGGCTGCAGTCACCATTTGCAGTGATTTGGGAGCCCAAGAAATTAAAGTCTGTCACTGTTTGCATTGTTTTCCCATCTATTTGCCATGAAGTGATATGACCGGATGCCCCAATCTTTGTTTTCTGAATGTTGAGTTTTAAGTCAACTTTTTCACTCTCCTCTTTCACTTTCATCAAGAGGCTCTTCAGTTCCTCTTTGCTTTCTGCCATAAGGGTGGTGCCATCTGCATATCTGAGGTTATTGATATTTCTCCGAGCAATCTTGATTCTAGCTTGTGCTTCATCCAGCCCAGTGTTTCTCATGATGTATTCTGCATATAAGTTAAATAAGCAGGGTGACAATATACAGCCTTGATGTACTCCTTTCATGGTTTGGAATCAGTCCATTTTTCCATGTCTGGTTCTGTTTCTTCTTGACTGGCATACAGATATATTTCTCAGGAGGCAGATAAGATGGCATCATACTTCTATTTCTTTAAGAATTTTCCACAGTTTGTTGTGATCCACACAGTCAAAGGCTTTGGCATAGTTAATAAAGCAGAAGTAGATGTTTTTCTGGAACTCACTTGCTTTTCCTATGATCCAACAGATGTTGGCAATTTGATATCTGGTTCCTTTGCCTTTTCTAAATCCAGCTTGAACACCTGGAAATTCTCAGTTCACATACTATTAGAGCTTTGCTTGGAGAATTTTGAGCATCTCTTTGCTAGCATGAGATAAGTGTGATTGTGTGGTAGTTTGAACATTCTTTGGCATTGCCTTTCTTTGGGATTGAATGAAAACTGACCTTTTATAGTCCTGTGGCCACTGCTGAGTTTTCCAAATTTGCTGGCATAGTGAGTCCAACCCTTTACAGCATCATCTTTTAGGATTTGAAACTGCTCAACTGGAATTCCATCACCTCCACTAGCTTTGTTCATAGTGATATTTCCCAAGGCCCACTTGGCTTTCCATTCCAGGATGTCTGGCTCTAGGTGAGTGATCATACCATCATGATTATCTGGGTCCTAAAGATCTTTTTTGTATAGTTCTTCTGGGTATTCTTGCCATCTCTTCTTAATCTTCTGTTTCTGTTAGGTCCATATCGTTTCTGTCCTTTATTGTGCCCATCTTTGCATGAAATGTTTCTTTGGTATCTCTAATTTTCTTAAAGAAATCTCTAGTCTTTCCCATTCTATTGCTTTCCTCTATTTCTTCACATTGATCACTGAAGAAGGCATTCTTATCTCTCCTTGCTATTCTTTGGAACTCTGCATTCAGATGGGTATATGTTTCCTTTTCTCCTTTGCCTTTCACTTCTTTTCTTTTCTCAGCTATTTGTGAGGCCTCCTTAGACAGCCATTTTGCCTTTTTGCATTTCTTTTTCTTAGCGATGGTCTTGATCACCACCTCCTGTACCATGTCATGAACCTCTGTCCACAGTTCTTCAGGCACTATCAGATCTAATCCCTTGAATCTATTTGTCACTTCCACTGTATAATCGTGAGAGATTTGATTTAGGTCATCCCTGAATGGTCTAGTGGTTTTCCCTATTTTCTTCAATTTAAGTCTGAATTTGACAATAGGAGTTCATGATCTGAGCCACAGTCAGCTCCTGGTCTTGTTTTTGCTGATTGTAAACATTTCTCAATCTTTGGCTGCAAGGAATATAATCAATCTGATTTTGGTGTTGACCATCTGGTGATATCCATGTGTAGAGTCTTCTCTTGTGTTGTTGGAAAAGGGTGTTGCTATGACCAGTGCTTTTGCTTGGCAAATCTCTATTAGCCTTTGCCCTGCTTCATTCTGTACTCCAAGGCCAAACTTGGCTGTTACTCCAGGTATCTCATGACTTCCTACTTTTGCATTCCAGAACCCCACAATGACAAGTTCATCTTTTTTTTTTTTTTTTGGTGTTAGTTCTAGAAGGTCTTGTAGGTCATCATAGAGCCCTTCAACTTCAGCTTCTTCAACATTAGTGGTTGTGGCATAGACTTGGATTACTGTGATATTGAATGGTTTGCCTTTGAAATGAACAGAGATCATCCTGTCATTTTTGAGATTGCACCCAAGTACTGCATTTAGGACTCTTTTGTTGACTATGAGGGCTGCTGTATTTCTTTTAAGGGATTCTTGCCACCCAAGACACATGTGTAGGGCCACCCAAGTTGATGGAGAATTCTGAGAAAATGTGGTGCACTGGAGAAGGGAATGGCAAACCAGTTCAGTCTTTTTGCCTTGAGAACCCCATGAACAGTGTGAAGAGGTAAAAAGATATGATAGTGAAAGATGAACTCCCCAGGTCAGTAGGTGCCCAATATGCTACTGGACAAGAGTGGAATGAAATAGGACATCTCAATTCAGTGTTCGGTATCCACATGTAGCCATCAAATGCTGTATAGACAGTAAAAAAGTAGACTTTTGTTATTCTGATTAGAGTGTTTTAAGGACCAGTAACATCAGCATTATCAGGAGCCAGTTAAAATGTGGAATCTCAGACAAACTAGTGGTTACAAGATGGGACAGAGGTAGGATGAAATGACAGACAGGTGAAGGGGTTCAAGAGATACAAACTACCAGGTATAAAATAACTACGTTACAAGGATATAATGTACAGCACAAGGAAAATAGTCAGTTATTTTATAATTACTGTGTATGCAGTATGCAGTATAGTCTATAAAAATATGAAATTACTACATTGTACACCTGAAATTAATATAATATTGTAACTCAACTATTCTTCAATTTAAAAAAGGAGAGATAAGCAGTGAACATTAGCAATATATAAACTGTAAATTTATACAAATAATTTATCAAAATAACTCCAATAAATTGGAACTTATAGGACTAAAGATATTCAAGATATTCAAAATCTGTAGTTTGAATCCAAACCAGATTTCCCCTACTTTTTAAATAGGACCTCATCAATCTTGTTCCCCAGTATTTATGTGAGTCTGTGTCCTAAAACTGTACATATGTTAGATATTTGATCTTTGGTATTATGATATTATAAATAAGTTCTCTTCCTTCTGCTATTGTTCAGCTCAGTCATCTTCAAATATGCTTAATCCTTGCTAGTCACTTATGCTATTTCATTTTCTTCTGTCTTTTTTTCTTTTTATTTGCCTTGGTATATCAGTGTTTTTGTTACTGGTTTCTAAGAATGCATTTATGATTAAGGATGTTAACCATTTGTCATGTGATGCAAATGAAATACCATATTTTATTGCCGTCAATTTAATTTGGTTGCGGGTTAAAATATATTTGTGTTGCATTTTAATTAATTAATTGTTAATTAACTAAAAAGAAAGAGAAATTTGAAAAGCAAAAGAGAAAAAAGAGAAATGTGGAACCTCAGACTGCAGCCCAGAAGTGCCACTTCAGCCTCAGAATCTGCATTCTAACAAGATCCTGTGGTGATTTTTACACTCCCCCAAGTTCCAGAAGGCTGATTGTGTTAATATTGCCAGCAGCTGGCCCTGCTGAGTAATTGCAGGACTGCCAGCAAAGAAGAAATAATTCTTTCGTGGGATCTAAATTACCTAACATTACCCAATCAGCACTTCAATTCTCTTCCACTCACCTCTTACCCTGTGTTACGGAACCTATTTTTGTTATTTGCTCCTAATTGCTCCTGAGACTTTTGCCCACTTCTGGCTAAGAGTGTAAGTTTGAGACGATTCCAAGCTCAGGGTCACTGACTAAATTTAATGACAATCTCTTTGTGTCTGTAAATCTCCTAAGGATGAGAGTTTTGAAAACCATACAGCTTTGCTTACCCAGAGTTTTGTGGTAAGTCCAAAAGGCTTTGGAAGCATAGGTACTTTTATGCATAGTATAGCCACAGCAGTGAACAGACTGGGGCAACTGTGGGTCAGATATCTTCTATGTTAATGGAAGACATGTGTGCTAATTTCATAAATAATTCCCAACATTCCATATCTCCCTTTCTCTTAATACAAAGACAGAAGGGAAAATACACAACCACACACACACACACACACAGCGGTACAGAGAGAATACAATGCATTTGTTTTTATTTATATTTTAGCTGTGCTTAAAACAAACTGCAGCATATTCTTTCAAGGGCATTCATTATTTATTAGATATGATTCCAAAGAAGTCAAGAGCACATTTTCATATTTACTGGGAAGTGTTTCTATCTCTAAAGGACTCTGAGTTCTAGTCCTTTTCCTGTTATTATGAATGTAGGATGTAGTCTTGTATGGATGTAGGATGTAGTCATGTATGGATGTGAAAGTAAAACCATAAAGAAAACTGAGTACCAAAGAATTGATGCTTTTGAGCTGTGGTGTTGGAGAAGACTCTCAAGAGTTCCTTGGACTGCAAGGAGGTCAAACCAGTCAATTCAAAAGGAAATCAGTCCTGAATATTCATTAGAAGGACTGATGCTGAAGCTGAAACTCCAATACTTTGGCCACCTGATGAGAACAACTGACTCATTGGAAAAGACCCTGATGCTGGGAAAGATTGAAGGCAGGAGGAGAAGGGGACAACAGAGGATGAAATGGCTGGATGGCATCACTGACTCAATGGACATGAGTTTGAGCAAGCTCCAGGAGTTGGTGATGGACAGGGAAGCCTGGCGTGCTGCAGTCAAAGGGGTCACAAAGAGTCAGACACGACTGAGTGACTGAACTGACTGACTGAACTGATGGATGTAGGAAATTTCAAAAAAACAACATGACTGATATTTACAGCACTGAGGAGTTTTCTTTTTTTCCCTCTGTGTAACCTGAACTTCTTTACTATATGTCACCATAACTTTTGTGTCTCTCTTAACCTGAAAAATACAGAATATAGAGGCTTTGTTAAATATTATCATTTTCATTGAAAAGCTTGACATCTAACTTGCCCTTCCCCCTAAGGTGTTGGCATTCATAAAATAAAAATGCCATGAGTGGTATAAATATATTCATTCTTCACCACCACGTGACTGGAGGACTTCCTTTACACAATGAACTTTGCTGAATGGAATGGCAAGTACAAAAAGAATGAATCCTGCGTTCTGCCTTCCAAAAGTGTGCAACATATTGAAAGCACGGCATAATGAAATAGAATCCAAAATTATGGGAGAAAATTAGAGGTATGCAAAAAACACTTTTAAAGTTCTGTATTATAACAGTGAAGGTGAGTGAGGTCATTTCGGCGTGGGGTCAGGAATGGATAGCCGAGAGCAGCTGCTGGGAGGAAGTGGCTTTGCGCTAAAACTGGAGGACAAGAAGAATTTGTAAATATGGCAAAGTTGGGATACAGCATTCTATAAAAAGGGAAGATTTTCAAGAACCATTTTGTTTTTGTTGTTGTTCAGTCACTAAGTCATGTCCAATGTTTTTCAACCCATGGACTGCAGCACTCCATGGAAGAAGGGATATTAAAAAAACCAATCAATTTCTGGGGCCTCTCCGGTGGTCCAGTGGTTGAGACTTCATGTTCCCACTGCACGGGGCATGGGTTTGACCCCTGGTCTCGTGTTGGGAAACTAAGATCCCAGCAAGCCATGTGGGATAGCCAAAAAGTGAAAGAAAAAAAAAATCCACAAAAACAAATCACTTTCTGCTTTAGGAACAATTTTATTAGTGCTATCCGGCAGATGTGACAGATCAATCCCATGTCCTGAGGACAAAGAAGAGGAAAATCAAGTTGAACTGTAAGGAATAATTCTCTGCCACCGAAACAGTTGGGAAAGAAGACAGAATTAACAGGGGTTTTTGAAGTGAAATAATTTCCTGGCATTGAATAGCCTGCTGACCAGTTAATTATAAATGAATGACTTTGACAAGTTTTTACTTTTATTCTATGGTAGAGTCCTGTACACAATCAGTATAATTAATTAGTGCAATCAACATACTTAATAAATGAATGTAATCAATATTAAGTAGCCATGGCTCTAATATATCCTTAAATCTATGTTTTAATAAATTTCAAAACTGTTCTTTGCTCCTTAGTTAAGTCACAAAAAAGGAAGGAAGTCGTTGATCAAAAATCTGAAGGCGTATCTTTTTAATGAATAAACTATGGTCTTACTAAAGCACAAATAGTAATTTAGGGAAGTACTCATAACCTTCAGACAAACATCAGAAGCCTATTAAGGGTAGTGACACATTCAGCTGAAGAGTCTTCTAGAAACCCAAGGGTCTTCACACATTGCCTAAGAGAAATGAAATTTTGGGTAAGGCAGAGCTCAGGAACTGAGATAAACAAGCCTTCTATATTTTAACACGTGTGGTTGTGATTTGCACACATAATACAAAGAGTTCATTCACTTTTTTCCCTCACAAAAATAATGTAATGCTAAAATGAATTGATTTTTCTCAAATGTCCAAATGTATTTATCTTTTTCCTCTCATAATGTCAAACATTACTTTTGGCAGATGATGTTGAAAACAGAAAGTGTTTAGTTAACCACTTGGACAGCTGTGAATTCTTTCTTTTTCTTTCCAATTAATGAATAAGCACTTCCTTGCAGCAAAGAATGGAAGTGAAGTTAGCATTTAATTGACAATGGAACAATCTTGAATAAAAATAAGTATCTGAGAGGGAAAAAAATGCCCTCAAGAAATATATTATGTTTATGCATCGCACGTAGACAGCGCCATCTCTGCACCTGTTTTCAGATGGGAAGAATTCCAGGTCACACAGAAGGAATACACTTCTCTTTTTAAGCTGATTGCTTCTAAATGTAGCTCAACATAATGGGTTCTCACAGTTTTGTGTTCTGCTCACAGCAAAACACAAAAATCCGGACCGGTTTTGATTTGCAAGGACAGTCACAGCCATTTCAGAATACGTCTACATCTTTCTTCTTAAAACTTGGATTATTACCGGTGACAGTGAATCTTCTCTTTCCCTTCTGTGATGAACATTTCTTACTGAAGCCATTGGTTGTTTTCTGAGTATTGGGGTTGGCAGATGGAGGGATCCTCTCTGCTCAAGTAAATGGCAAGGTTGGCAGGATTTTTAAGGTCACTGACACTGTGTGTCTGTGGGATCTATGGGATATATATGGAAGGCTCTCTGAATTTGAAAAATGCTGCCTCCACAAAAAGAAGTGATGTCAAAAAGGAAAGTACTTTATTTGCCTTAAATTTTGATTAGTTTGAAAGACCTGCCGTTGGCAGTTTGAAAGATGTCACCAAAAACTGGGAAGTTCCAGGCTCTACTTTGACACATGCCTGAGGCCCAGGATTTTTAATATTTACGGGACATGACCTCTAACTGTCAATGATCACTTATTTTCCACAAGCTGTTTGTGGGCAAATACTGATTGCCTGAGGAGCCAAGAACATGTTAAACTCCAGATTCAATACTGTACTTGCAGTAGATGGGGATTTCATCTTCATGGAGACAGTCATCACTGTTCTTCACCAATAGGCTACTCAGAATTTGTCACAGAGTGTAGAGGATACCAAGACTTTATAACCCTCCAACAATCAGATCAGATCAGAGCTTGTACCACCCAAAAGAACAATCAGTTCAGTTCAGTCGCTCAGTCGTGTCCAACTCTTTCTGACCCCATGGACTGCAGCAGGTCAGGCTTCCCTGTCCATCACCAACTCCCAGAGCTTGCTCAAACTCAGGGCCATTGAGTCAGTGATGCCATCTAGCCACCTCATCCTCCGTCATCCCCTTCTCCTCCTGCCTTCAATCTTTTCCAGCATCAAGGTCTTTTCCAATGAGTCAGTTGTTCTCATCAGGTGGCCAAAGTATAGGAGCTTCAGCTTCAGCATCAGTCCTTTCAATGAATATTCAGGACTGAATATAAGAACATAACATAAGAACAATATAATACATATAATCATATACATAATACAATATAATAAGGACTGAATATAACAACAATAGTGTCTCTTATAAAACATGGCTTTCTGGAAATGTATAAAAGACCAAACTTCACAGCTATAAAAGTGGTTGAAAAAAATATAACTGAAGGAGAATGATTATCAAGAAAGGAATATTTTAAAAATATTTGGGTAGGTAGTAACTTCCTTCTTTAAGATGAAAGAATATTAGAGTATGGATGCAGATCCTAATTTTACAATTTGAGGAAAGGGCTTGGAACTTTTGTTCAACCAGACACAAAATATTCCAGAAATATTTTGAAATATATTTCAAATACTTTTTAGAACAGCTCAGAAGAGGTGTGTACAGGAAACGGACATCAATTCCCCAGAGTCCTGCCCCTTGGAGAGACAGAGTAGTATTTACAGATGGTTCTCTCCAGCTCTTTTTCGTGAATACATGTACTTACATATTCTCTTATGAGATTTGAAAATGTTATAATTCCTTCCTTTGCAACTTGGGACTAAACTTATTAGCAAGCAGAGTGTAAGCAGACTAAGAACATTTTAATCTGTGGGAATATGGATTTTGTAGCACTCTATGAACCCATGAAGTGTCCCCATTTGGTGTAGGATGGCTAATGTGTCCTTTGACAGGGTGGAAAATGCTAACATAGAAAAAAGAAAAAGAAATAACCGAATAGTTAACTCATTTTCAAATAGACCATCTGAATCGTTCCATTTGAAATTTCATAAATATTTGACATTTTACTCAACTCTTGTTTAGTTGCTACTGAAATGAGAGAATTTGCCAAAGTCCTTGATTGGCAAGGGACGCAGTTCTTCAGTGTCTCAGTGATGAGGTGTGTGCCTTGAAGAGAAACTCTTGTGTAAAAGGACAAAGAAAACCACTTGATAACAGGAACCAAAGTCACGTGTGTGTATGTGTATGTTTGCATTTGTGCAATCTCCACGGTAATAGTTTTTCCTTTCTTTCTTGGGCGATACCAGGTTTTTGCTGCTCTGCGGGCTTTTTCTCTCATGGCAGAGAGTGAGGGCTACTGGAGCTGTGGAGTGCAGGCTCCTCATTGAAGCGCATGGGCTCTAGGCGTGGCCTTCGGTACTGGGGGGGCTCAGCAGACGCAGCTTCTGGGCTCTAGAGCACAGGTTCAGTAGTTGTGGTGCATGGGCTTAGATCCTCTGCCACACGTGGATCTTCCCGGACCAGGGATCAAACGCATGTCTCCTGAATTGGCAGGCAGATTCTTTGCCACTGAACCACCAGGGAAGCCCCACTCCAGTGAATTTGATCAAACTCAGAAAAAATGTATGTGTTACTCCATTAGTCATTGGAGTCCAAAATATCCTTGTGAACAGCTCCCATTTTAATTAAAAGCAGATGCTCAAACTGAAACAGTTAAGTCTTGTACACTTATTCACTCATTTGTTCACTTATCATGCATTTATTGAATGCTACTATGCGCCAGTCTGCCCCAGGCACACGGGACATATCAGAGACCAAAACAACGACCTCTCCCCTCAGGTGACTACATACTAATGGGGACGGGGGGAGGAAGAAGAAAACAAATAAATTGATAATCAATGGCATTGTATATTGGAAGAAGGTAAATGTGACACATTTTTAAAATAAGATAAGGGAAATCAATTGTTATTCGGGTTGGGGTGCAGTTTTTAAATAAAAGGTGAGATTTCAGCAAAAACTCCAAGAAGGTAAGAGAGGGAGCCAGGTAAACATCTTGGAAAATAGTGTCCCAAGCAGAAGGAACAGCCAGGGCAAAGACCTACGGCAGGAACTTGGCTAGTGTGTTTGAGGAGCAACGAGGCAGCCAATGTGCCAGGGGAGGGCTGCGAAGGGGAAAGAGGAATAAAGAGATATCAGAGGTGGGGGGCGGGGCGGGGGGGCACAGCAAAGGACACCAGATCTCATAGATCTGCTTTTACTGTGAAGGAAATGCAAGCTCTTGGAGAGGCTGAATTAGCTGTTTGGAGGCAAGACTAGGGCGAGGCCAGTTAACAGGCCTTTGCACCAACTTAAACAAGAGATAACAACAGTTCAGATAATGGTGGTAATGGTGAAGGCTGAGAGAAACGGGTGGGATTTTTACTATATTTTGAATGTGAATAAAACAGGATTGATTCTCTGATTGCTTAGAAGGAAGGATGAGAGGAAAACAGCAATCAAGGATGCCTCCAAGAATTTTGGCCAGGACAACCTGAAGAACGGAGTTGCCGTGCCCTAAGCTGGAGCAAGCTGCAAAAAAAGAGCAGCTTTGGGGGAAAATGAGATGTTCAGTGCTAGACATGTTGAGTTTGAGATGTCCCAGAGACAGAGAAGCACAGAAGATCATTTTAAGTATCTCAGCTACCAACTCCGCATAAAAATGGCATTAAGAAATAGCTGGGTAAAGTTAGCAAAGCTCAGATTTGAATCCTACCTCTTCCATTTATGAGCTTGGTTTTCCTCACCCAGTTCTAATCTCTCTGAGAGTTCTCATTCTGCTGCTCCCTCCCATTAGAATTTCCTTATAGAGCTGTTATTCACATATTTTAAAACACAGCCTTCTCTTCAGTAATGAGGTTGTGAGCGTATTTCTTACTCACAGGCACTGCAAATAAAAAATGCTGGAAAAGCACTCTCACCACCAAGGCTGGGCAGAACACTTTAGTTCCAAAATCTGCATATCAGAACATTTTATCTTCTTAGGAGACTCCTGACTCTTGACAAAGAAAAAGTAGGTGAGGAAATGGGGGGGATGAATTCTAAAATAATTTTATGTTCACTGCTAATCTAGAAACCTGCATTTGCTCTTTACTTTAGAAAATGATGCAATGGAACACGACAGCAAGAAGTCATTTAACAAGTAGAATCAGCCTTGATTTACAAAACACCATGACACTGGAGATCAGCTTTGTACTTTGCCTCTGTCCATTTTCTACAGGCATTTTGGAAGGCTGTATGTTCTGGTCACCTGAGAACGTTTCTCAAAGAACTGCCTTTTCCCCACAAACTTTATTGTGAAAAAATCATTCTAACCCCCAAACTTTTGTGAATAGACACCTGAAACATTTATACTCTAAGCCACAAGGGGGTGTTAGGTTCGGCGTGAGACAAGCAGAGCACCAAAGTCCAGTCACCTCCAGCTGTGAGCAGCTTCATCCGTTGATCCTTGGAGGATGCAGAAATATCAATGCTTCTGGTCTGAGCCAAAGGGCACAAGACTGAGAAGGTACTGGCAAAGGACTGCAGATTGATGGAGACAGAAGAACCGAACAGGAGACAGCATCCTGGGGTGGTTTCCTCACCTGTCAAACGGTAGAAGTCTTCATCCAGGAGATGCTCTGAGAACTCAGTCAGTCAAGAGGTGCAAATTACTTCAGCTGGTGGTATTCAAGAATTCAGTACTATTCCCACTAAGTAAGATTCTTCTTCAAAACTTCTATTGGGGTACAGTGGCTTTACAATTGGGGTACAGTGGCTTTACAATGTCGTATCAGTTTCATTGGCAGAGGTGTGGATGGGCCTGGAGACTGTCATACAGAGTGAAGTAGGTCAGAGAAAGAAAAACAAATACTATATACCAATGCGCATATGTGAGCTCTAGAAAAGTGGTACAGATGAATGTATGTGTAGAGCAGAAACAGAGATACGGGTGTGGAGAACAAAGGTGGGCCCCAGTGGGGTAAAGGAGAGCAGGGTGACCCGGGAGACTGGACTGACAGGCATGCAGTGCTGACGCTGTGCTGACGGTGAACAGTTAGTGAGGACCTACCAGAAGCACGGGGCCTTGGCTCAGTGCTCCGGGGTTACCTGCATGGGGAGGAAATCCGGAAAAGAGGAGCAATGCGTGTACATACAGCTGGTTCACTGAGCTAAATAAAACTCCTAACAAAGCACTTAGCACATAATACGAGTTTTGTATGGGATCTGTCGTCAAAATAATTCAGCAACCCAATAAGCAGATATTTTCTGAAAGGAGACCCACATAGGAGGATGAGAGAAAACTAAACTGTCCACCTCCTCTACACGAAGAATTGTACAAGGTTCTTCACACTCAGGATCACATGTCACAGTTTAAACAGCCTCCCAAGGCAGATGCTGGGATCTATTTCAGAGATGTGGAAATGGAAGTGCAGAGAGGTCCAGACGCTCAGAGCAAAGATCTCTGTATATCTGGAAAGATGCTCCACAGCGTGTCAGTTTAACATATTATGTTTTCAGATTGTCTGACTATCGGTTTCCCATTCACAAACCCTGGGAACTCAATGACTATCCTAACCAAATATCCTCTGGCCCCAAATTAAGGTGCCTTTGCAGTAACTTGTCAGCTCCACATTAAGCATGTAGACTGGGGCAGGGCGGGGACAGTGCTTACAGAAAGGGTTGTAGCGCAGACAAAACCAAAGGCATCGATGTCCTAGGAAAGCTTATGCTAAATACTCTTATATGATAAAGAGAGTCGCTGATTGTAGGACTCTTGCTTTCATTCAGTTGCTCAACGAACTTTTGAGAGTTAGCAGTGTGTAAGCAGTACTTGGATGCAATCTCAAAAATGACAGAATGATCTCTGTTCGTTTCCAAGGAAAACCATTCAATATCACGGTAATCCAAGCCTATGCCCCAACCAGTAATGCTGAAGAAGCTGAAGTTGAACGGTTCTATGAAGACCTACAAAACCTTTTAGAACTAACACCCAAAAAAGATATCCTTTTCATTACAGGGGACTGGAATGCAAAAGTAGGACGTCAAGAAACATCTGGAGTAACAGGCAAATTTGGCCTTGGAGTACGGAATGAAGCAGGGCAAAGGCTAATAGAGTTTTGCCAAGAGAACACACTGCTAATAGCAAACACCCTCTTCCAACAACACAAGAGAAGACTTTACACATGGACATCAACAGATGGTCTACACCGAAATCAGATTGATTATATTCTTTGCCGCCAAAGATGGAGAAGCTCTATACAGTCAGCAAAAACAAGACCAGGAGCTGACTGTGGCTCAGATCATGAACTTCTTATTGCCAAATTCAGACTTAAATTGAAGAAAGTAGGGAAAGCCAGTAGACCATTCAGGTATGACCTAAATCAAATCCGTTATGTGGAAGTGTACGGAAATCCGTACAGTGGAAGTGAGAGATAGATTTAACGGACTAGATCTGATAGACAGAGTGCCTGATGAACTATGGACGGAGGTTCGTGACATTGTACAGGAGACAGGGGTCAAGACCATCCCCATGGAAAAGAAATGCAAAAAGGCAAAAATGATTGTCTGAGGAGGCCTTACAAATAGCTGTGAAAAGAAGAGAAGCGAAACGCAAAGGAGAAAAGGAAAGATATTCCCATTTGAATGCAGAGTTTCAAACAATAGCAAGGAGAGATAAGAAAGCCTTCCTCAGTGATCAATGCAAAGAAACAGAGGAAAACAACAGAATGGGAAAGACTAGAGATCTCTTCAAGAAAATTAGAGATACCAAGGGAATATTTCATGCAAAGATGGGCTCAATAAAGGACAGAAATGGTAGGGACCTAACAGAAGCAGAAGATATTAAGAAGAGGTGGCAAGAATACACAGAAGAACTGTACAAAAAAGATGTTCATGACCCAGATAATCACAATGGTGTGATCACTCACCTAGAGCCAGACATCCTGGAATGTGAAGTCAAGTGGACCTTAGGAAGCATCACTGTGAATAAAGCTAGTGGATGTGATAGATTTCCAGTTGAGCTACTTCAAATCCTGAGAGATGATGCTGTGAAAGGGCTGCACTCAATATGCCAGCAAATTTGGAAAACTCAGCAGTGGCCACAGGACTGGAAAAGGTCAGTTTTCATTACAATCCCAAAGAAAGGCAATCCCAAAGAATGCTCAAACTATTGCACAATTGCACTCATCTCACACGCTAGTAAAGTAATGCTCAAAATTCTCCAAGCCAGGCTTCAGCAATATGTGAACTGTGAACTTTCAGATGTACAAGCTGGTTTTAGAAAAGGCAGAGGAACCAGAGATCAAATTGCCAACATCCACTGGATCATCGAAAAAGCAAGAGAGTTCCAGAAAAACATCTATTGCTGCTTTATTGACTACACCAAAGCCTTTGCCTGTGTGGATCACAATAAACTGTGGAAAATTCTGAAAGAGATGGGAATACCAGACCACCTGACCTGCCTCTTGAGAAGCCTGTATGCAGGTCAGGAAGCAACAGAACTGGACATGGAACAACAGACTGTTTCCAAATAGGAAAAGGAGTACATCATGGCTGTATATTGTCATCCTGCTTATTTAACTTCTATGCAGAGTACATCATGAGAAACACTGGGCTGGAAGAAGCACTAGCTGGAATCAAGACTGCCTGGAGAAATATCAATAATTTCAGATATGCAGATGACACCACCCTTATGGCAGAAAGTGAAGAGGAACTAAAAAGCCTCTTGAAGAAAGTGAAAGAGGAGAGTGAAAAAATTGACTTAAAGCTCAACATTCAGAAAACTAAGATCATGGCATCTGGTCCTATCACTTCATGGGAAAGAGATGGGGAAACAGTGCAAACAGTGTCAGACTTTATTTTGGGGGGCTCCAAAATCACTGCAGGTGGTGATTGCAGCCATGAAATTAAAAGACGCTTACTCCTTGGAAGGAAAGTTATGACCAACCTAGACAGCATATTAAAATATTAAGAAGCATATTAAAAAGCAGAGACATTACTTTGCCAATAAAGGTCCGTCTAGTCAAGGCTATGGTTTTTCCAGTGGTCATGTATGGATGTGAGAGTTGGACTATGAAGAAAGCTGAGCACAGAAGAATTGCTGCTTTTGAACTGTGGTGTTGGAGAAGACTCTTGAGAGTCCCTTGGATGGCAAGGAGATCCAACCAGTCCATCCTAAAGGAGATAAGTCCTGGGTGTTCATTGGAAGGACTGATGCTGAAGTTGAAACTCCAATACTTTGACCACCTCATGAGAAGAGTTGACTCATTGGAAAAGACCCTGATGCTGGGAGGGATTGGGGGCAGGAGGAGAAGGGGATGACAGAGGATGAGATGTCTGGATGGCATCACCAACTCGATGGACATGAGTTTGGGTAAACTCCAAGAGTTGGTGATGGACAGGGAGGCCTGGCATGCTGTGATTCATGGAGTCGCAAAGAGTCGGACATGACTGGGTGACTGAACTGAACTGAACTGAAGGTTCCTATGACAGCTAGATATTTTTCCTTAAGAAGAAAGATAAAGGATGTTTACTGTGGGGCTTTAAAACCAGAGGAAGATTTAAGGAACCAGACTTAAATTAAAAACTTAAAAACTTAAAAACAGACTTAAAAACCAGATTTAAAACCAGACTTAAGGCAAGGATATACAGATACATGTATTTTTATGGCTGAGTCCCTTTGCAGCTCACCTGAGACTATCACCAACTATTGGTTATGTTGCTATTATTGTTTAGCAGCTAAATCACCACTGACTCTTTTGTGACCCCATGGACCATAATGGGCTGCATGCGCGCTCAGTCGTTTCAGTCATGTCTGACTCTTTGTGCCCCTATCGACTATAGCCCACAAGACTCCTCTGTCCACAGGATTCTCCAGGCAAGAATACTGGAGTAGGCTGCCATGCCCCGCTTCAGTGGATCTTCCTCACCCAGGGATCGAACCCACATCTCTTGCATCTCCTGCATTGGCAGGTGGGTTCTTTACCACTAGCACCATCAAGGAAGATAACTGGCTATACTCCAATATGAAATACAAAGTTAAAAAAAAAAAAAAAAGAGGAAACCACATCTTTTCCTTACATGGGACTTTCATTTCAGATCAAATTTCTGAGAGACTCTCATTATCCCAGACTTAGCTTCACCCTGATCCCTTGACCAGCTCTTTGACTTAGGCACCAAATTGAGAACCTCAGAAATCCACGAGGACAACACTGGATAGGAGCTGTGATCTTAAAATCAACACTTGTTCATTCTAAATAACACCATTAATGGTGGAATACAAGATGACAAAATATTATCTTATCTTCAAGAAGATTGCAGACTGATCGAGAGATGACATGTAAACAAACGTGTATGTGTGATACATGCACTGCAAAGGGCCTCTGATGCTTCACCCTCCTCTGAACCACATTCTTTGTAACTTGGCCAAAGTATTGGAGTTTCTGCTTCAGCATCAGTCCTTCCAATGAACACCCAGGACTGATCTCCTCTAGGATGGACTGGTTGGATCTCCTTGCCATGGACTGGTTGGATCTCCTTCCTTTAAGATGCAGGGCCAATTTCTCACTCCTTGCACTTAGGCTGCCTTTAAAGTGTTGGTCACTGAGTCATGTCCAACTCTTTGGGAGCCCATGGACTCTAGCCTGCCAGGCTCCTCTGTCTGTGGGATTCTCCAGGCAAGAATACTGGAGTGGGTAGCCCTTCTCCAGGGGATCTCCCTGATCTAGGGATCAAACCCACATCTCCTACACTGCAGGCGGATTCTTCACCACTTGAGACCCCAGGGAAGCACCCCCAACAGTTACTTTAATAGAATGCGGCAGGAGGGCCCGTGTCAGTTCCAGCCTGCTTGTCTCCGCCGAGGCTGCCGTGGACCAACAGCAGCCTGCTGAGCCCAAGCCTGTAAAGAGCCAGCAGTGAAGGGCAGAGCCACCTCCCAATGTAAAGCTGACCACAGACAGTCTGTGATCCCGGACGAGGCCAGGAGAGCCCTGCTGACTCAGAGTCTTGTGATTGATAACACATTTTTTATTATTTTAAGCTACTGAGTTTGGGGGGAGTTGGTTATGCAGTGATAGCTAATTGAAATTTATACATTTACAGTCCAAGAGGGCACTCAATGGCCGTTGAAGGGGGCCAGAACTAAATATTACGAAGGAAGAGGAAGAGCTGGCTTCTGATCAGAAACATAGGCCCTCAGTTCCCTGCTCACGGAGGAAGTGATATTCTGAGTTAGCTTTGAAGATTAAATAGAGTTTCCACAGGTAAAGATAAAAGGAGAGCATAACATCTTTATTTTTAATAAGACTAATTCTTCATTTGAACTTTTCAATGGGTTTCTAATATATGTAATATCTTAAACAAAGTTTTATTACTTTTCCTCTGTGACTGAGAAGAACTTGTATAGATACATAAATTTCTCTTCTTCACATGGCAAGAATCAAGACTTAAATATTACAGTTTTGGAAAGACAATTATATTTCCAGTGAACAGAATAACACTCTACAACAAAGCACCTATCATCACCCCAGCACCTGTTGACTGAAACGTGCATATTTTATTCATAAAGGTCAACTAATTAGCAAGAATGAGTTTTTATAAGACAGAATTTAAAAGGCAATTACTCTGTGATAGAAGCCTGTTATATATATATATAATTTATATATATATATATATATGTTATATAACATCATCTATATATATGTTATATATATATAATTTAACATGTTGAATTATCCAGCCAAGAGAGAAAGAAAGAGACAGAAAGGAAGGATGGAAGGAAGGAGGGAGGAAGGAAGGGAGAAAGAGAAAGCCACTTTATTACATTGTTCAAGTGATTCCGAGCAGGTCACCAATGAGAGCTGGTTGTCTCTCTCACCAGTGATCAATTATTAAAGTTCTAATTCTAATAACATTGTGAAATAATGAACTATAGAATCAGAATGTTGTTCAAACAAAGTACAAGGAAATGAGAAGTAATTACTGCTACAAGAAACATGATAAAACCATTATCAGAAAACAATTAAATGAAGGGGAAAATTCTGGAACTCAATTATAATAAGCTAATAAACATAGAGAAAACTCCCTTTCCATTTTCCCAGATGAAGTCACATAATCACATTCTTCTCACAGAAATAGGATCACACAAACACTTGGAAACAAGAAGTTACATTAGAACAGTGCTTAAAAGCAGTATACATTAAAAATAAACAAAGGAAACTATTCTCAAAGTCACATTCACAGTTCATGAGACATTCTAGCTTTGTTAGCATGCTTGCTAAGGCGCTTCTGTCCTGTCCTTCTCTTTGTGACCCCATGGAATGTAGCCCACCAGGCTCCTCTGTCCATGGGATTCTCCAGGCAAGAACACTGGAGTGGGTTTCCACGCTCTCCTCCAGTGGATCTTCCCAACCCAGGGATCGAACCTGCATCTCTTATACCTCCTGCATTGGCAGGTGGGTTCTTTATCACTGGTGCCACCTGGATTGTACTGTATTGTTCAGTTGCTCAGTCGCGTCTGACGCGTTGCGACCCCATGGACTGCAGCATGCCAGGCTTCCCCGTCCTTCACCATCTCCCAGAGCTTACTCAAACTCATGTCTGTTGAGTTGGTGATGCCACCCAACCATCTTGTCCTCTGTCGTCCCCTGGGAAGCCCACTGCTAACTTTACAAAATCCAGTTCTGACTGGGTCACTCCACCGACTGAAAATATTCACTGGCTCCCTATTAATAATAATTACAGATTTGAAATCCAAGGCTTAGGTCAGGCTCCCTACAAGCTGAGTCAGGAATGCTTGTGAGAGTTCCAGAAAAACATCTGTTTCTGCTTTATGGACTATGCCAAAGCCTTTGACTATGTGGATCACAATAAACTGTGGAAAATTCTGAAAGAGATGGGAATACCAGACCACCTGACCTGTGTCTTGAGAAACCTGTATGCAGGTCAGGAAGCAATAGTTAGAGCTGGACATGGAACAACAGACTTTTCCAAATAGGAAAAGGAGTACGTCAAGGCTGTATATTGTCACCCTGCTTATTTAACTTCTATGCAGAGTACATCATGAGAAACGCTGGGCTGGAAGAAGCACAAGCTGGAATCAAGATTGCCGGGAGAAACATCAATAACCTCAGATAATGCAGATGACACCACCCTTATGGCAGAAAGTGAAGAGGAACTAAAAAGCCTCTTGATGAAAGTGAAAGAGGAGAGTGAAAAAGTTGGCTTAAAGCTCAACATTTGGAAAACTAAGATCATGGCATCTGGTCCCATCACTTCATGGGAAAGAGATGGGGAAACAGTGGATACAGTGTCAGACTTTATTTTGGGGGGCTCCAAAATCACTGCAGGTGGTGATTGCAGCCATGAAATTAAAGGACGCTTACTCCTTGGAAGAAAAGTTATGACCAACCTAGATAGCATATTAAAAAGCAGAGACATTACTTTGCCAGCAAAGGTCTGTCTAGTCAAGGCTATGGTTTTTCCAGTGGTCATGTATGGATGTGAGAGTTGGACTATAAAGAAAGCTGAGCACAGAAGAATTGATGCTTTTGAACTGTGGTGTTGGAGAAGACTCTTGAGAGTCCCTTGGATGGCAAGGAGATCCAACCAGTCCATCCTGAAGGAGATCAGTCCTGGGTGTTCATTGGAAGGACTGATGCTGAAGCTGAAACCCCAATACTTTGGCCACCTCATGAGAAGAGTTGACTCACTGGAAAAGACCCTGATGCTGGGAAAGATTGGGGGCAGGAGGAGAAGGGGATGACAGAGGATGAGATATCTGGATGGCATCACTGACTCGATGGACATGAGTTTGAGTAAACACCGTGAGTTGGTGATGGACAGGGAGGTCTGGCATGCTGCGGTTTATAGGGTCACAAAGAGTGGGACTCGACTGAACTGAACTGATCACTGGTGAGGTGCCTTCCCAGGACAGGGGGCGGGGGAACCCAGAAAGGAGGGGCGCAGGGGGCGCAGGGGTGTGCCTGGGCTGAGCCTGGTTCTCCGCAGCCCACAGGGGCGCTGGGGCATGCACAGCCCCGCAGAGCTGCCTGTTTATGGGGTGAGCAGCGGTCTCTCACAGCCTCGAATTGCTACAAGCGGCAGGCTGCCCTGGCGAGATCTGTAACCTGAAGGCATTCCGGATGAGGTGGCTCCTACTGATGGAGGGAAATTCTCTGGAGAAGGGGCAGAAGTGAGCCCACACTCACAGCTGTGGGAGGAAGCAGACACTAGCCCGGCTAAGGGGTCTGGGTGGGACCGCAGCAGCATCTTGGGTGGCACTGAGACCCTCCGGGAGCACCTTGCTGTCCTCAGCTGCCCCGTCCCCCCGCTCCCTCCAAGGACGTCATGCAAGAGCACATTAACAGTGCCGACCTCAGAGACTGTTCCCTCACAGTGGGTTCCCCTTCCCCCTTTGCCTTCGCCCTCCTCCTAAGCTCCACCTTATTCTCTACAACCAAGTGCAACAGTTACCCTCTCAACAAGGTCCCTTTTGATCCCTAGAAAGGATAAGCCATTTATTTTCTGTCTCAAGGCCCTCTGTATAATTCACTCCAGTGATAGAGCCCATCATTGAAGCTATTTGTTAAATGAATCATCCCCTGGCTAGAACATCAGTTCCATGAGGACAGGGACTACATGCAGCTTTTCCCCTGCTCCCAGTATTTAAATACAAGGCCTGGAGTAGCATAGATGCTCTGTGACTGATTAGTGAATAAATCGATGCCTAGCGAGAACAATGGTCGACTCTGGAGAAGAACAAAGTCATTCATTCGGATTGAGCCTTCTATTCCTGCCTGGCCATCCGCTGAGGTGTGACATTGCAGTGTCCGGTCTGAGCAGCCTGTTTACTCATAACCTGGGAGGCTTTTAGCCAAAATTCAGTATTGTCCATTTCACTGAGGTGGGGCATGCCAACAATTACAAGCGGATAATAAAAGGACTGCGTTCGAACAAGTGCTGGTTCAATCACTGCATAAGCCACTGGACTCAATTATCTCCAAAAAGAAAAGCTGAAAACCACAGGGCAAAAAGAAGGCGCTGATGTTGAAGCAGAGAGGTCAGGTTCATCTTTGCCTCGGAGACCTTTTCAGGCACAAGGATCATAATGAACTTGCTGATCTTCTCGTAGATTTTCTGACCAGCTTTCCCCACTTCCACTTGTTATGAGAGAGGGCTAACTTTAGGGCAGGGGGAGTTTTTGTAGATGTGTGCCATATACACTGAAAAGTGCACAGGCATTAATTAATTCATAATTAATCACAAATTACTGTTTACTCAGTGAGCACACTGATAAAACCAGCGCCCAGATCAAGCAGAACATCACCAGCGGTCCGGAAACTCCCTGGGTGCCCCCCGTCACTACCCTCCAAGGGTCACCAGTATCCTGGTCTCCAACACCCTATGTTAGTCCAGCCTGCTTAGGAAGAAAGAGAGGCATTACACGGGACACTTGTCTCTCTGGCTTCTTTCACTCAGAATTACGTTCATGAGCTTCAGGCAGGATGTTGCGTGCAGCTGCAGATTGCTCCCTGTGACTGCTGAGTTACAACCGTCGCGTGAACTATGCCACCGGCGACCGGCCACTCTGCCACTTACGGATGAGCAGCCGTATTGCTTTTAGTCTGGGGGCTACTAACATAGTCGTGCCATAAGAATTCCCATACATATTATCTGGTAAACATAGGATGCATTTCTGTTGAATTCACTATGTTAACACAGCATAAATGTATTTGATACTGATCATCTCTCTTGGTCAAATTATTAGACTATTTAATTAGGTAGAAAATAAAGCCATCCACATTAAAAAAGTAAATTACGTTATGAAAAAGTAAAGAAAAGAAAGATTGGAATCATAAATCAAAGGTAACCAGAAATTTTTTTAAATTGTTTCAGAGTAATTAGGCATACAGGATTAATTATGCCATTCATTCTACTTTTTCACATATCTGATTTATTTTTCCAAGCTAAAGTTAAAATGTATGTACTTCAATGTGGTCAGCAGAAAATTTCAACTACTATCCTCAAGGAGACAAAATCCATGCACATCTGGGATGGCAGGAAGTAATTTAACTAGTATCAAAGGTGGGAAACCGAAAAATAAGAAAAAAGAAACAAAATAGTGTGTACTTCTGTTGAATTCATGTCTAGGAATAGAATGACCAAATCAGAGAATACATACCTAATTAGCTTTGTTAATACTGCCAAGAGTTTTCCAAGCCAATAACACCAACTCAAACCTGACTTTTTCCAATTTCATGGAGAAATAATTGACATACAGCCTGTATAAGCTTAAGGTGCACAGTATGCTGATTTGATTTACATATATTGTGAAATGATTAGCAAAAGTTTAGTCAGCATCCATCATGTCACAGAGGCATAGTAAAAAGAAAGGAAAAAATATTCTTGTGATGTGAACTCTTACAACCTACTTTCTTATCAACTTTCCTCTGTAAAATACAGTAGCATTAATTACAGCCATCTTGCTGTACCTTACATCCTAATACTTCCTTATCTTACAACTAGAAGTTTGTGTCTTTTGATCACCTGTCTCTGAATCCTTCTCTCCCATCCACCACCTCTGATACACCACATCTGATTTCCCTTTGAACCTGAATTTTCAAAGTCCCGACTTTCATTGGACAGATGGACCAGAGCATTCCTGCTAATAGACCCAGCCTGGGTGACCAAGTGTGTAAGATACATAATGGCTATGACTAGGCTCATTCATTCTCTATTATTAAAGGCAAATTAATCAATAGGAAGAATGAGAACACATTTTATGGCAGATTATTTACTACATACACTTAACCTGGGTCAACCAGGTCAGGAGACACCAATTTCTGTTCCCCTTTACTTTTTCTTCTTTGCTCAGAAGTCTTTACTACAGATATTGAACTATTTTTTGGCAATAGACTAATACAAATATATGGTCCGGTGCCTTATTGCCTTAGCAGGAAATAGCCAGTGTCTCATAATTGAGAACTGGGTTCTGAGGAAATTGACTGTTAAATTTTCATGGGATGTAAGTGGAGTAAAAAATCTGTTGAAAGGGGGCTGATAAGTATTTTTAAATTTCTGTTTTCTCTCTAATACCATGAAGTCCATGACTGTGACCATCCTGTTCATAGCTGCTACCTAGATATCTTGTAAAGCGTCTGACACAGTAGTTTTCAGTAAACATTTGTGTACCTAAATGCTCATGATATGCATCATGACTTGTGCATTTAGGGGAGAGCTCATAAAAGTGGACAAGTTGCTCAAAGAAGCAGTGTATTTGTGTGTGTGTTTGCCACTGTTTTAGTAATGGACATCATGGCTTGTGATAGCATGTGATATCACAGCTTTCACGGATTCTGAACCAGCATAAAGGTGACATGTTTAGTGCTATTTTTCACTTGACCTTATCCAAACTAGTTTGGATTCACACAAGTAAATTGTCACAACTCAATCTGGACTGAAACTGAGAAACTACAGCTGGATGACAATTGGTCAATTCCACATACAAACTGATTAATGGTAAACGTGCCCACTGGGTTCTAGACTCAGTATCCAGATTAGATGCACTGTCTCTAACTTGTACAATGATGCCATGAGCAGGCATCAACATTCCCACTATTCAGCTAAAAAGGAGAGTGCTGAAGTGGCTGACCAAGACCACTTACTTAGTAAATGGCAGAGCTGATTCCAAACCTGGCTATGTTTGATTCCAAACCTCTTGCCTTTTCTGATATAGCTCAATGCCCAGGAATTATTTATTTAGTGTCAGGATAGAAAATTAGGGAAAAAAGCAAAGTATAACAAACTGCTGAGACTCCTAATACTGTGTGGGTTATGGAGAATGCAATGCCAGGCTTCTCCCAGGTGGACAAGCCAGCTAGCAACTGTTGTGGTGCCATGGCAACACACAGCATCTTTAGCAGAGGCACCATCGATGATGGGTGTTTGTTTTTTGGTTTGTAGTGTGTGCGTTTTCTTTAACCAGATATTAAGAGAACAACTTTTCTTTCTTTCTTTCTTTTTTTTTTTTAACTATCATTGTCTTTATTTGAAAATCACTCTGCAGACAGACCTCTGGGGAAATGCTGCTCCATCTTTCAAAGGCAAATTTGCATTTTTACACATAGAAGAGCTCTTCTTTGTGATATGCTTTTCAATGGGAGCTCTCCAAGGCCCCTTCCTTATTTTAAGTTTTAAAATGGTATGATTTTACATCTCATCAAATATAATAGAAAAGTTCAAGTTTAATATATCTTACAAAAATTGCCTTCCTGTAGATTATGCCCTTCAGCTATCATTTTAAATTGTAATTTGAAGTTTTGAAATTCTTCCATAAAAGAAGATGTTTTCTTTAGTCAAAATAGAAGTAACTTAATTTTTATTGTCTGGTTAAATGGATCCACTTTTCTCTTCTTCTTTTGTTTGAAGGAGTTGTCATGAATTTGTAGAGTTGCCCTGTTTCCCAGGGAAATATATGTATTCTTTGGGTCTCAGAGAATGAAAAAAAAAAAGTGACTTTAAAACACACTTAGGATAAAATAGCTTATTATAAATCTATTGTAGCTTTATTATTGAATCCAGTTTTTAAAGGACAGAAGATATTAATTAGTTCAGGTAGCCCTCAATACAATTCAATATTTTGTAATAAATACAAGTCTCTCGAGACACTGAAATAAGGTAAAAAGTGTATCTTTCCTTAAAGAGTCCACAGAAGAACAGGGCTATTTTTGGAAACTAGTTAGAAAAAGTGAAGGGTCATAGAAAAGTTGGCTTAGAGCTGATTAAATGAGTGCTCTGCATAAAGCTTACTGTGTCTCTGTCAAGTTAGTTCAACATTAGTGCTCAAAACTATGTTGAAAGAATGAATGGCCCATATGACAAATACCTGGAGACAATTTTATTTTATCCATACCTTTCATGAGCTCTAAATATTATGCATGCCTCATCTGCATTTTCCTTAGATCACCTCTTCTTCCTAGATGAATGTCATGTATTACGGAATTAAAAGACCAACGCTTTTCCTGTGATATTGCAAAGTCCTTGTAAAAATACTTTTTAAGTGGTATTTAAATGACAACTCCAAAGGTAACAAAATTATTTACAGTTGAAAGAGAAGTCAGGAAGATACAAACTTTACAGAGATACATGTAAATGATATGCAGTGGAAATAAACTGAGAGACAAAGGAGATCTGCCAGGCTTAATTCATCTCACTTATTTTAAAATTCACACAAAGGTAGTAAAAATCACTCACTTATCTTGAAACCTTCTCTATGGACTGACGGAAGAATGCTAAGTGATGTTGACACATGAAATAGCCACACTCAAATTTGAGGATTGTTGCTGTGCACCATTAGTCTGGTCAGATTGCCGTAAGGAAATACTCAGCCTGTGTGGCTTACACAACAGACACGTACTTTATCACGGTTCTAGAGGCTGGAAGTCCCAGATCAAGGTGCCAGCAGCACAGGTGTCTTGCGGGGACCCTTTCTGCCTTGAAGACGGCTGGCTTCTCACTGTGTCATCACGTTGGCCTTGAGTGTAGACTGGTTGGTGCCACTCCCTGTCTTATAAGGGCACCAGTTCTACTGGGTTAGGGCTCCACTCTTATGGCCTCTTTTAAATGTCATTTAAGCAAGACCCTGTCTCCAATCAGGGCCACAGTGGGGGTCGGGGCCCCAACACTTGGACTGGAGGCGGGGGAGTACAATTCAGTCCACAAAAGTGGGACTCACTCGCAGCCTCAGCATCGATGGCTCTAACATCTTAAAAATCAAACACATAAACTGGCCAAGATCCTCGGGCCCAGATCCTTGAGAAAGAAAACTTTTAATAAAAATTATTTATCCAAAAGGGTAGCCCCTCACATGTACCAGCATGATTTCTATTGGGACAGTAATATCCTGCTGGCTAATTTGTTGAGTAATTTAGTACTGTTGGATCCCTTGAGAATTGGTTAATTTATATTTAGGCATAATTGGTTTTCTTCTTCATCATTCAATTCTTAAAATTTGCTCAAATTGTTCTAATATTGACTACTCTTCCCCTGGAGAGATGCCAGCTTCAGTAATGCTTTTTGCTTTAAAATGGAAGCTCACATATGCAACTATCAGTATCTCAGCTTTTGAAAGTAACTTTCTTTTCACAACTTGGTTAAATGAATAGAAAACAACTGTTACTTTGGCTACTGGTCACTAACTTATCACAGTAATAGGCTGTGAGCCAGGTTTCTTTTGCATTCTTCGGAGCACTTTTCCTGCAGAAAAATTTCCATCCTCCCAGTTTTCTCATTGTGATTCTGTAGGACCCAAAAACACACTAACACACTAAGTTCTTTTTTAACTTCTTTGCCTTATCCCTTTGCTGTTTGCTGTTGTTGATGGTTATGGGCCTTCTTTGTTGACTCTACATTGGTATTCAGGCACTTTGAAGGTGCAGGTAAGACGTGTACTTCTACAGGTGTATGAGAGACGGTGTCCTGAAATGATAATAACGTTCGGGATGAAGAAGATTTGAGCTGGTTCTGGCAAGTGCTCGATGTGCACCCTTGGGAAAGCTGCTTACCTTATTGTGCCTTCCTGTCCTCATTTACTAACTGTAAATAAAAGCAGCCTTAAAGAATCGGGGTAGGGACTTCCCTGGTGGCCCAATGGTTAAGACTCCTCACTTCCACTGCAAGAGGCACAGGTTCAATCCCTGGTTGGGGAACTAAGATCCCACACGCTATGCAGCATGGAGCCCCCATCCGACTCCCTGAAAACAAAATTGCTGTAAACAACACAGGTTTGGAAATATACCATCCTACTTTGCTGGGCATATAGGAGGGGTGTCTTCAGCCCTCATGGGTGTATAGATACCGTGCTGTGCTGAGCTTAGTCTCAATCATGTCCGACTCTTTGTGACCCCATGAACTGTAGCCCACCAGGCTCCTCTGTCCAGGGGATTCTTCAGGCAAGAACACTGGAGTGGGTTGCCATGGCCTCCTCCAGGGGATCTTCCCAACTCGGATTGAAATCAGGTCTCTCGCATTGCAAGCAGATTCTTTACCATCTCAGCCACCAGGGAAGCCTGTGTAAATACTAAAGCAGTCATAGTCAGAGCAGTCCCTCAGATTTCCCTGACTGGAGCATGATAGCAGGTCAAGGTCCCTCCCCTGAGCCTCAGATAGTTCTTCCCAGGACTTCCCCGGGAGTGTGTCTCACTTGAATTCACACGCCACAGCTTGCCGTCTTCCCTGCTCACTGCCCTGGTTGACAGCCTCCACCTGAGAGGCAGCTGCCTCCCTGAGCTTCCAAGGCATCCAACCTGGAGTCACGCAGCCGTCCCTGGAGCAGAGGGAAGAGGCGCCTACACAGGGTGCCCGGGGTCAAGAGAGTGCCTTGGCCTGTCCCCTTTTGTCCAGGTGTCCTTAAAACAACAACAACAACAAAAACCACACAGATTTTGCTTCTCTCCAAACAAAATTAAAACAAAATGCAAATTAAAATTAAAACTATGCAAATCTGGCTCCTGGCATCATTTTCTTAGACTGGTCACTTCCTGTCTAAATTCCAGGGTCATCAGAAAGTAGGACTTTCCTTTTTTTCACTCATAAATACAAATACCCAGCCTTGTCTTGTTGCATGTTTAAGACTACTGATTCTACTGCCCATAGATTTGAGGTCAATATGTCATGGATTATCTAAAGCTTTTGTAATTTCATGTAACTTTCTATTCTTTTAAAAATCAAGGCATTCTGTTTCTGTATTTCGATATATTACTTCAAAAGCACATTTTTATTCACCTTGACACAGGTGTTTTCCCTCACGGGGATCATGTTATGCAGTTCAAATGTTCTATATAGCATGGGTCCCCGAACTCTGGGATCCAGTGCCCGATGATCTGAGGTGTAGCTGATGTAATAACAGTAGAAATAAAGTGCACGATAAATGTAATGTGCTTGAATCATCCCATCACCAATCCACGTTGAATTTCTTTCCAGTCACAGCTCGCTCTGACCCCAGTTTTATTCCCAAGCTTGAGTAGAAGCTATCTGTCTGCAAGGCTAGCTTGGGGTTTGAAGCTCTTTGCACTGGTTATTAGTTACGTTAAATCAATGAAAATACATCTTAGATATGTTCCTCCCTCATCAATGGCTTCACACAGTTGCAGCTTCAAATAGTCCACTCTTCACTATGCTCCAAACACTGAAGCAGAAGAGAGACACTGCTCTTGGGGGTGGAGGGGAGGGCAGGGGAAGGACAACAGTTGTCACAGCTAACACTCACATGCCCACATGCTCACGGTACTTACAACATCTGCCCCAAAGCTCTTCTGAGTACTTTACATGCATTAAGTCATTTACTGACTGAGCACAGGGGTGCACAGCATGCCTGTTTACTCAATACTGAGTCTGATAAAGAATATCCAGCTGAAATAGTAAAGCATACACCTCTAATCCACACCCACCAACAATGAAAATACACGGAAATCTGTATTCAACCATTTCCGAATTCTGCAACTTAACCAGAGGCACAGAACAAAACAGCTCTTCAGAAAATATCCATTCAAGAAAAACTACTGAATCTCATTTAAAAAAACAGTGATGTCTGTGTCATTTTCATGGGGGTATCCCCACCCCCTTCCCTCCCCAGCTGAAGGGTGGGGTGGCCAAGGAATGCCTGCAGCTTCAGCAGGTCACTGACCTCTTTGGGACTCCAGTAAAAGCTCCATCTCTGCAGGACAGTCAATCTTGATAAAATTAGCAGCTCTTGGGAAAATCCCCATGCCCCCATTGTTGTTTCTATTTTATTCAACTTGAAGCTCAGATCAGGTGAAAAAAGTCCTATTCCCAGGGCACTGGTGAAAAGAATAGTAATCTACTATTAACACTTAACCTCACAGCTGCCAGAGGCTGCAACTTCACTTGAGACCAACAAGAACCTGGACAAAAATGGAGAAGGACGAAATGAAGAAGGAGAACTAGCTGACTGCAGAGAACTTTGAAAAGCTCTGACATACTCCCGAGGATCTAGAAGACTGCACATATGTGCAGGGCTGTGCCCACAATCAGGGATATTCCCCAGCCCAGGAATGACCCAAGAAAGGGAAAAGCCTAGTCGTTCATATCTGACCGACTCTGAGGTGCTAAGCAAGCAGGGATCTAAGGCAAACTCCTGTACTGCCTGAGATTTGAAGTTGTGCTTCAAACAGAACTTCGTGCAGAAACGTGGGCAGAAGACAAAGCGCCTCAAGGCAATTAAGGAACTCTGAACTACCAGTGACCCAGGCAATCGTTTAAGTGTACTGACACCAGGTGAGCCTTAGGTACCAGTCTGAAAAACAAGAATTAAGAAAAAAAAAAAAAAGTTAGCAGAGAACTCAGAGAACACACTGTGGAGAATACAGAATCTACAGATTAAGTCCAGGGAAGCTGCTGAACAAAAAGCAGTAACAAGAAAAAACAACAACAGAAAACAGCAGTGGTAACATACAGGACTGTAAGGGCAAGGGGGGGATGCTACACACCAGAGTCGTTCTGTTATCTACAACGTCCAGATTTCAACCACAAATTATGAGGCGCACAGAGAAACAGGAAGATATTGCCGCTACAAAAGAAAAAACAGCCAATAGGAAATGTCTATAAAATGGCCCAGATATTGGCCAGGTAGATAAGGACTTTTTGTCAACTATTCTAACTATGTTCAAAAAACTAAAGGAAATCATGTCTAAAGAATTCAAGGAAAGTGTGACAATGGTGTGTTTTCAAATACAGTATATCAATCAATAAAGAGAATTATAAAAACAAATCAAAAAGAAAGTTGAGTAGAAAAGGTAAATAACTGAAATTAAAAATTTGTTAGAGAGGCTTAAAAGCTGATTTAGCTTAGTTGAGAGTATTCAGGGTGAGAAAAATAGTCTGGCAATCGCTCGGAAGTCAAACAGAGTTACAAAATGATAAAATAATTCCACCCTGAGGTATATACACAACTGCATTGAGAACATGTCTACATAAAACTGTATATACTAGTGCTCACAAAAAAAAAAAAAAAATCAAAAAGTGAAGCCGCCCAAATGCCCATTAACTGATGAATAGATAATAAAATGTGGCACATCTCCACAGTAGAATATTATTCTGTCATAAAGAGAAATAAAGTACTCACACACGCCACAACATGGATGAACCTTGGAAACACGGTGCTGAGAAGGCCGTTACAGAAAACCACATACTGTGTGATTCTGTTTCTATGACGTGTCCAGAAGAGGACAATCCATAGAGACGTAGATGACTAGCTGCTTAGGGCTGGAGGGGAGATGGGGATGGGATTTACCTCTAAAGGACATAGAATTTCCTTTTGCAGTGATGAAAGCGTCCTAAAGGTGACAGTTATGCAACTCTGTGAATACACTAGAAAATACTGAATTGCATGCATGTTATAAATGAGGGAATTTTCTGGCATGTAAATTATATCTCAATAAAGCTGGCTAAAAATTACTAACCCCTCTGATCCCAGGAGGGGTGATTCAGGTGAAGATTCAGATTCACTGTCCTCTGTAGTGAAGATTGAGTAGATCCATGTATTGAATACCTGCAATACCCCAGACATGAATTTTCCAGTATGTTCTCTATAAATTTCCTTGGAAATGTAAAAGGAAGACACAATAATTGACTGGGTATGCTTTGCTTGTTTTTTTTTTAATTGTTGAGTCCAATTAGAATAATATCCTAGTTCCTTCTTAAATATGAAAGTATCTCCCTTCAGTAGATAATTAAGACTGGTATTTAGCCAAAATCATTCACAAGCTAAAATATTTTTCTTCATTCATATAAACAGCTTTCTTTAAGATAAACAAGCTTCTTTAAGAACTTTAAACTGTAAATTATAAAAATACATACACAGTTTTAATAAAAACACATGGGACTCAACAAAGGTTTATGTGAAATATATGGCTTTAGATTCACAATGTGTCTACGCAATGCAGCAACAATGCTACTCTCTAGTGAGAGTTGGAATTTAACTATGGAGTAAATTTTCTCAAGACCTAGGATGTAACAAATAATGTGATGTATATAAAGAATCTCCAAAAGTACATATAGTGGAATATGTTTCCCATGATTTCATCATGGAATCCTATTCCTCTTAATGATGCTTTTGGGACCATTGCTCTACAAAATACATTTTGGAAAACTGATATGTGAGCAATATATATGAAATAACTCATCTCCAAAAGTGGACTTTCATGCATCTGCTAAGGCAGTAGCTACTCTCTTTGTGATGCTGATGAAAGGCATGTTTCTTGTATCCAGGAAAAATAAGCACATAAATTTTACTTGTAATTTCAAGATGTCTACAGCCTCTCTCTAAAGGATACTAGTTAGTTTTTAAATTCTCTCAAAAAGTGAAGAATCTTCTTGAACTATGTGAGCTAAGTCTGACCATGGAAATTAATAATCTTCACGATTTCTTCTAAATTTTTTCATATTCTAGACATTAAGGATGAAAGTGCCTTACACAAAATGTTATTTTCTAAGTAAGAGCAGTCTTTGCCTCCTTTTTTGAAAACAGAAAGGTATGAAATTCCTAAACCTCTTCTAAACAATATGACACTGTAAAAAATGCTGATCAAAAATAACACCCACAGTAATACTGAAGTGCCAGAGTTCAGAAAACAATGCAGAGTAATCACATTTTGAATCTGCAGAAACTTTTCATCCAAAATGCTCACATACTCCTTGAAGATAACCAAAACCTTCTGCTTTCTGTGACGATTTCAAATATTCTCTAGCTCAAGTACATAAATATATATACTCAACTTTGGTTCATAAGAGAGTCCCTGTGCTCACATTCATTTTATTTTATTTTCACATTCATTTTAAAACAAAGGCTTAATCTATACGCATCTTCCTTGGCTCTAGAAATAGGCCAGGAAGAGGAGGACGTATCACAGGGAATACTGGGGTGGGAGGGAGTCCTTGAGCTTCTGGGGTCTGGAGAATAAGCTTGAGAAGAGAAGCAGGGCACAAGGCCCGTCAACATTTCCAATTCACATACGAATCTAACTTATGTTTGGTACTTACACTGTTTCACATCAGCCACTGTGCTGGACACTCAGAATAAAAAGGCATTCCTTGGGCTTCCCAGGTACTCTAGTGGTAAAGAATCTGCCTCCCAATGCAGGAGACTCAAGAGATGTGGGTTTGATCCCTGTGTTGGGAAGATCCCCTGCAGAAGGAAATGGGAATCCATTCCAGTACTCTTGCCTGGAGAATCCCACAGACAGAAGAGCATGGAGGATTCAGTCCTTGGGGTCGCAAAGAGTCAGACACGACTGAGCACACGCACACACACTGCTTTTGAGACGGTCCACACCAGTGTTGTCCAACAGAAATACACTGTGAATCACCAAAAGGTTTTCAGTTTATTTTTAATTAACACAAAGTCAAGTCTGCTTTTGAAACACAGTGCTGTAAGTTTGGGCACATGACTACTGAGTTAGTTTTCCTTTGCCATCATAACAAAGTACTGGTGCAGCAAGCAACACAAACGTATGATTTTAGAGTTCTGTAGGACAGAAGCCTGACACGATCTTCACTCAGCTAAAAGTAAGGTGTGGACAGGACTGCACTCCTTTCTGAAGGTCCTGGGTGCCATCCTTTCCCTTGTTCTTCGCAGCTAGAGGCGCCCCACATCCCTTGGCTTGTGGTTACCTTGCTCCATCTCCAAAGTCAGCAGAGGCAAGCTGATCCCTCCTTCAGTCACATCAGAATGACCCTTCTTCACCTCCCTCTCCCACTTTTAAGAACACTTGTAATTACACTGAGCCCATTTGGATAATCCAGTATAATTTTCTTATTTTAAGATCAACTGATTAGAAACTTTAATTCTGCCCACAACATTAACTCCCCTTGGTCATGTAACATAACAAATGTACTGGCTCTGGGGATTAGAAGGTGAGTGTCTTTGGTGCCCACCATTCTGCCTTCATGAATGCATCATCATGTATCCACAACCATGGTCAAGATTCTGGACAGTTCCAGCCTCCAAAATGACTAGCTTTCTCCTCCCTTGTATTCAAATATTCCCCCCAATCTAATCCTGGCAAACACCGATGGGTTGCCCATCCTTTTGTTTGTCTTATCCAGATGTCATATACATGAAGTCAGATAGTAGTAGCCTTTTGAGACTGGTTGCTTTAAACTATCAAATAAAGTAGTTGTTTTTCCTTCTTGTGGCACATATCAATAGTCTGCTCCTGTTTCCTTAAGAGTCTTCTTTCTTTTAGGAATGTATGTACCTTTTATCCTTTCACCCACAGAAGGACATTTAGTCATGTCCAATTTTGAAGATTCTACTTATAAACATCTGTATGTACATTTATATATAGACATAAATCATAAATTTTCATTTCTCTTGAATAACCACCCAGTTGTGAGACAGGTGGGAAAGAGAGCAAATACATGGTTAACTTTGTAAGAAACCGCCAGGCTGTTTCCCACAGCAGCTGTACCATTTTGCATTCTCACAAGGAATGTATCTCCTCCATTAGTGGAGCATCTTCACCAGCAGTTAGCACTGTGGCTTTCATTTATTGCAGCCATTCTGGCAGGTATATACTGCTACCCTACCAGGGCTTCCCTGGCAGCTCAACTGGTAAAGAACCCACCTGAGTAGCTACCCTACTGAGGCTTTAATTTGCATATTTTAATTGTTAATGATGTTCGGCATCTTTTCATGTGTGTATTTACCATTCACATATCTTCTTTAGTGAAGTGTGTTCAAATATTTTGCAAGTTTTATTATTGGGCTATTTGTTTTCTTAATGAGTTTTGAGTGTTCTTCATATACTGTGGATAAATGTTCTTTGTGAGATACTCAGTTTGCAAACAGCTTCTCCTAGTCTGTCATTCTTCACTCTCCAAGTTTTGTGAAGACCAAAAGTTTTAATATAGAAAAAGTATTTGTCAATTTTTCTTTTATAGATTGTGCTTCTGTTGATGCAGACTTCCCTGGTGGCTCAGACCATAAGGAATCTGCCTGTAGTGCAGGAGACCCAGGTTCAATCCCTGGGTTGGAAAGATCCCCTAGAGAAGGAAATGACAACCCACTCCAGTGTTCTTGCCCAGAGAATCCCGTGGACAGAAGAGCCTGCTGGGCTACAGTCCATAGGGTTGCAAAGGTCAGACATGACTGGGCGACTAACACTTGGTCTTTGTTGATGTATCTGAGAGCTCTTTGCTTAACCAAAAATCACAAAGATTTTTATTTGCTTTTTAATATGATGAATTAAACTATCTCTTGAATGTTAAATAAATCTTGTTTTCTTGAAATAAAATGTATTTGTGAAATCACTTTGCATGGTCTTGAGGGATTATCTCGTTTTTTAATTGTTGGATTACAATTGTTAAAATTTTGTTTGGAATTTTTGTACTTATGTTCCCGAGGTAGAGATATTGGTCTGTCCTTTCTTTTTCATATAATATCTTTGTCTCATTTTGATATCAGGGTTTTGGTTGCTTCAGAGAAAGGGTCCAAAAGTATTGCCTCCTCTTCAATTTTTTGGAAGACTTTGCCTAAAATTGGTATTATTTTTTTCTTAAGTATTTCACAGAATTCACTAGTGAAGCCATCTGGGTCTGGATTTACCTTTAGAGGAAGGTTTTTTTTTGTTTGTTTGTTTGTTTTTACCACTAATTCAATCCTTTAAATTATCATGATAAAGTAACTATATACCCTAATTATGGGATATAAATCAATTCAGGCTGGATATAAAATTCAGTTCAGGATATAATTTAGGGCTGTTCCGGTTATCTATTTCTCCTTGGTTCAGTCTTGGTAATTTGGGGCTTTCAAGGAACTTGCCTATTTCATCTAGGTTGTCAAACTTACTGGCATAAAAGTTTTCATAGGGCTTCCCTGGTGGCTCAGGGGTAAAGAATCCACCTCCCAGTGCAGCAGACATGGATTTGATTCATGATCTGGGAAGATCCCACATGCCGAGGAGCAACTAAGCCCGTGTGAAGAACTACTGAGGCTGAGCTCTAGAGGCTGGGAGTCACAACTACTGAGCCCTTTGGCCCTAGAACCCACTGCAACAAGAGAAGCCACCGAAACGAGAAGCCCACATACCTCAACTAAAGATTGACTCCCACTTGCTGCAACTAGAGAAAAGCCCATGCAGCCACGAAGACCCAGCATTGCCAAAAATTAAAGTTATTTTAAAAACTCGTTCATAATTTTCCCTTGTTGCTGTTCAGTCACTAAGTGGTGTCCATCTCTGCATGACCACATGGACTGCAGCACACCAGGCCTGTCCTTTACCATCTCCTGGCGTTTGCTCAGATTCATGTCATTGAGTCAGTGATGCTAACTAACCACCTCATCCTCTGCCACCTCCTTCTCCTTTTGCCTTCAATCTTTCTCAGCATCAGGGTCTTTTCCAATGAGTTGGTTACCAATACTTCATGTGGCCAAAGTATTGGAGCTTCAGCTTCAGTATCAGTCTTTCCAATGAATAGTCAATGTTGATTGCCTAATTTAGGATTGTCTGGCTTAATCTCCTTGCTATTCAAGGGGCTCTCATGAGTCTCCTCCTGTACCACAGTTCAAAAGCATCCATTCTTCAGTGCTTGGCCTTCTTCATTTAGATGTGTGTTATTTGGTTTACAAACATGCCAGAATTTTCCAGAGATCTTTCTGCTATTGATTTCTATTTTAATTACATTGTGATAAACGTTCTCATGTGTGTGTGTGTTAGTCACTCAGTTGTGTCTGACTCTGTGCGACCCCAAGGACTCAATCCTGCCAGGCTCCTCTGTCTGTGGAATTCTCCAGGCAAGAATACTGGAGTGGGTGGCCATCCCCTCCTTCAGGGGGTCTTCTCGACCCAAGGATGGACCCCAGGTCTCCTGTATTGCAGGCGGATTCTTTATCATCTGAGCCAGGGAAGCCCAAACATTCTTAGTATGACTTTAATCCTTTTAAATTTATAAATGCTTTTATTACAACCCAGAATATAGTCTGTCTTGGGAATGTTCCATGTTCACATGAAAATAATGTTTTATATATTACAAAGAATGTTTCTTTATACTTACTGATTTTCGGCCTACCTCACCTATCAATTATTGAGATAGAGGCAGTGAAATTTCTAACTATAATTGTGAATATGCCAATTTGTTCTTTCATTTCTACCATTATTTTTTCCTTTATGTATGTTGAAGTTGTATTATTAGATAAGTAAATCTTTTATGATTATTATGTCCTCTTGAGGAAGTTACCCCTTTATCACTATGGCATAGCCTTCTCTCTCTCTGATGATATTGGCTCTAAAGTCTTTGTCTATAAATACACTGTCTGGTATTAATATACCCACTTGATCTTTTTTTGCTTACTATTAACATAATACATCATTTACCAAATTTGACTTTATTCTACTTTGAGTCTTTGTATTTAAAATGGGTTTCACGTAGGCAGCATATAATTGGGTCATTATTTTTTTCATCAATCTGAAAATATGTGCCTTTTAATGGAAGTGGGGTAGGGGGATTATACCACCTACATTCAGTATAATTATTGGTAATTATTAAGTTTATCACTTTGTAAGTTGTTTTGCTATTTATCCCATTAGATCTTTGTATCCTTTTCCCATTTTTCTGCCATAACCCATGGGTTTTTAAATAAATGCTTTATTTTTTAAATTTTTTAAAACTTATTTTTATTTATTTTAATTGGAGGCTAATTACTTTACAATATTGCAGTGGTTTTTGCCATACATTGACATGAATCAGCCATGGGGGTACATGTGTCCCCCATCCTGACCCTCCCTCCCACCTCCCTCCCCATCCCATCCCTCTGGGTCTTCCCAGCGCACCAGGCCTGAGCACCCGGTCTCATGCATCCAACCTGGACTGGTGATCTGTTTCACACTTGATAATATACATGTTTCAATGCTTTTCTCTCAAATCATCCCACCCTCACCCTCTCCCACAGAGTCCAAAAGACTGTTCTATACATCTGTGTCTCTTTTTCTGTCCTGCATATAGGGTTATTGTTACCATCTTTTTAAATTCCATATATATGCGTTAGTATACTGTATTGGTGTTTATCTTTCTGGCTTACTTCAATCTGTATAAGGGGCTCCAGTTTCATCCATCTCTTTAGAACTGATTCAAATGTATTCTTTTTAATGGCTGAGTAATATTCCATTGTGTATATGTACCACAGCTTCCTTATCCATTCATCTGCTGATGGGCATCTAGGTTGCTTCCATGTCCTGGCTGTTATAAACAGTGCTGCAATGAACACTGGGGTACACATGTCTCTTTCAATTCTGGTTTCCTCGGTGTGTATGCCCAGGAGTGGGATTGCTGGGTCATACGGCAGTTCTATTTCCAGTTTTTTAAGGAATTTCCACACTGTTCTCCATAGTGGCTGTACTAGTTTGCATTCCCCCCAACAGTGCAAGAGGGTTCCCTTTTCTCCACACCCTCTCCAGCATTTATTGCTTGTAGACTTCTGGATAGCAGCCATTCTGACTGGCGTGAGACGGTACCTCATTGTGGTTTTGATTTGCATTTCTCTGATAATCACTGATGTTGAGCATCTTTTTTTGTGTTTGTTAGCCATCTGTATGTCTTCTTTGGAGAAATGTCAGTTTAGTTCTTTGGCCCATTTTTGACTGGGTCACTTATTTTTCTGCAAGAGTTGCTTGTATATTTTTGAGATTAATTCTTTGTCTGTTGCTTTGTTTGCTATTATTTTCTCCCATTCTGAATGCTGTCTTTTCACCTTGCTTATAGTTTCCTTGTTGTGCAAAAGCTTTTAAGTTTACTTAGGTTCCATTTGTTTATTTTTGCTTTTATTTCCAATATTCTGGGAAGTGGGTCATAGAGAATCCTGCTGTGGTTTATGTCGGAGAGTGTTTTGCCTATGTTTTCCTCTAGGAGTTTTATAGTTTCTGGTCTTACGTTTAGATCTTTAATCCATTTTGAGCTTATTTTTGTGTATGCTGTTAGAAAGTGTTCTAGTTTCATTCTGTTACAAGTGGTTGACCAGTTTTCCCAGCACCACTTGTTAAACAGATTGTCTTTTTTCCATTGTATATTCTTGCCACCTTTGTCAAAGATAAGGTGTCCATAGGTCCATGGATTTATCTCTGGGCTTTCTATTTTGTTCCATTGATCTATATTTCTGTCTTTGTGCCAGTACCATACTGTCTTGATGACTGTGGCTTTGTAGTAGAGTCTGAAGTCAGGCAGGTTGATTCCTCCAGTTCCATTCTTCTTTCTCAAGATTGCTTTGGCTATTCAAGGTTTTTTGTATTTCCATAGAAATTGTGAAATTATTTGTTCTAGTTCTCTGAAAAATACCATTGGGAGCTTGATAGGGGTTGCATTGAATCTATAGATTGCTTTGGGTATCATACTCATTTTCATTCACCATTGCAGCAAAAAGAATAAAATACTTAGGAATAAATCTACCTAAAGAAACAAAAGACCGGGGAGGAGCCAAGATGGTGGAGGAGTAGGACGGGGAGACCACTTTCTCCCCTACAAATTCATTGAAAGAACAATTGAACGCTGAGCAAATTTCACAAAACAACTCCTGATCGCTAGCAGAGGACATCAGGCGCCCAGAAAAGCAGCCCATTGTCTTCGAAAGGAGGTAGGACAAAATATAAAAGATAAAAAGAGAGAGAAAAGAGCTAGGGACGGAGACCCGACCCAGGAAGGGAGACTTAATAGAGGACGTTTCCAAACACCAGGAAACCCTAGCACTGGCGGGCCTGGGGGAAGTTTTCGAATCTCAGAGGGTAACTTAACTGGGAGGAAAAATTAAATAAAACCCACAGATTACATGCCTAAAAGCAACTCCCAGCAGAAAAGTACCTCAGATGCCCGCATCCGCCACCAGCAAGTGGGGGCGGAACAGAGAGGAGCGGGCGGCATTGCTTAGGGTAAGGACCGGCCCGAAGGCCCTGAGAGCAATCAGAGGGAGTTTTTTTAAACTGTGCGATAGCAAAGCAAGAGAGAGAGAGAAAATTAACCCGCCCAAACACACTGCCAGCCATTTGCAAAACAAAGGGACTGAGAAACTCCAGAGAAGAGCTAGCCTGCAGCGGACCGGCCCATCCCCGCTGGAGGTAGGAGGCAAGGGGCAGGGGAAAGGGGCAAACTCTGCCCCAGAGACAGCACCCCCTCCCACACTGCAAACAGGCCTCCAGTTTCTATCTAAAGACTTCCTGAGATTCTGGATGGTCGACATCCTCCAAGAGGGTCGCGGCTAAACACAGGGTGCACACACGCAACCGGTGGGAGCAGAAACTGAGGCTGGGGCCGTGAAGGGGAGAGGGCGCCCTGCACCCGGGGAGAGTGCGCCCGTCAAGCTCCTGGCTGCCTGAGCTGCTCGGACCAGGGAAGGCACAAAACGCAGGCGCAGCCGAGTCCGCTCTTTGTGGGGTGCCCGAAGACTGGAACTGCACGCAGTTCAGGGCACACTCCATATAGAGCAGCCGGGAGCCTGAGCAGTGTAGATGGGGAAAGCACAGACACCCGTGAGCAGGGACAAACCCAGAGTGGCCGGAACACTGTGAGTCCTACCCACACACAGAGAAATCTGTCTGCAGCGCCCCGCCCTCCCCAGAGCAGGACTGAACTAGCAAACCTAAATAAGAGATCACCTCTGCTCACCTGTGTCAGGGCAGAAATTAGACACTGAAGAGACGGCAAACAGAAGCCAAATAAACAAAGGGAACCGCTTCAGAAGGGACTGGTGCAACAGATTAAAATCCCTGTAGGTAACACCGACTACACCGGAAGGGGCCTGTAGATATCGAGAAGTGTAAGCTGGAACGAGGAGCTCTCTGAAACTGAACCGAACCCACACTGACCGCAACAGCTCCAGAGAAATTCCTAGATATATTTTTACCTTTTTTTTTTAATTAAAAAAATTTTTTTCCTTTTCTTATTTTTTTCTCTTTTATTTTCTTTTAAAATTCCCTATTACTCCCCCATTACTCCTTAACTTTCATTTTCATATATTTTTATGATTTTTTTAATTAGGAAAAAAAATTTTTTTTTCTTTTCTTTTCTTTTTTTCTTATTTTCTTTTAAAGTCCTCTATTACTCCTCTACTACTCCTTAATTTTCATTTTCATTTCACTATAACCTTGCAAAAAAAAAAGAGAGAAGCCCTATTTTTAAACCGAACTTCATATATATTTCTAAAATTTTTTGTGTTTTTGTTTTTGTTTTTAATATTGTATTTTTAAGAGTCTAACCTCTACTCTAGATTTTTAATCTTTGTTTTTCAGTATGTGATATAAATTTTGGACATTTAAGAATCCAATATTCAGTTCCCATTTTTATTCAGGAGTGTGTTGATTACTCTCTCCCACTTTTGACTCTCCATTTTCTACCTCAGAACACCTCTATTTCCTCCTTTCCCCTTCTCTTCCCAATCCAATTCTGTGAATCTTTGTGGGTGTCTGGGCTATGGAGAACACTTTGGGAACAGACAACTGCGTAGATCTGTCTCTCTCTTCTTGAGTCCCCCTTTTTCTCCTCCTGCTCATCTCTATCTCCCTCCTCCCTCCCCTCTTCTTCATGTAACTCTGTGAACCTCTCTGGTTGTCCCTCACAGTGGAGAATCTTTTCACCATTAACCTAGAAGTTTTATTATCAGTGCTGTATAGTTGGAGAAGCCTTGAGACTACTGGAAGAATAAAACTGAAATCCAGAGGCAGGAGACTTAAGCCCAAATCCTGAGAACAACAGAAAAATCCTGACTAAATGGAACATTAAGTAATAAGAGACCATCGAAAAGCCTCCATACCTACACCGAAACCAACCACCACCCAAGAGCCAATAAGCTCCAGAACAAGACATACCACGCAAATTCTTTAGCAACGCAGGAACATAGACCTGAGTGTCAACATACAGGCTGCCCAAAGTCACACCTAACACATAGACCCATCTCAAAACTCATACTGGATACTCCATTGCACTCCAGAGTGAAGAAATCCAGTTTCACACACCAGAACACTGACTCAAGCTTCCCTAACCAGGAAACCTTGACAAATCAATCGTCCAACCCCACCCACTGGGGAAAAACCTCCACAATAAAAAGGAACCACAGACCACCAGAATACAGAAAGCCCATTCCATACACAGCAATCTAAACAAGATGAAAAGGCAGAGAGATACCCAACAGGTAAAGGAACATGAAAAATGCCCACCAAGTCAAACAAAAGAGGAGGAGATAGGGAATCTACCTGAAAAAGAATTTAGAATAATGATAATAAAAATGATCCAAAATCTTGAAAACAAAATGGAGTTACAGATAAATAGCCTGGAGACAAAGATTGAGAAGATGCAAGAAATGTTTAATAAGGACCTAGAAGAAATAAAAAAGAGTCAATTAAAAATGAATAATGCAATAAATGAGATCAAAAACACTCTGGAGGGAACCAAGAGTAGAAAAACGGAGACAGAAGATAGGATAAATGAGGTAGAAGATAAAATGGTGGAAATAAATGAAGCAGAGAGGAAAAAAGAAAAAAGAATCAAAAGAAATGAGGACAACCTCAGGGACCTCTGGGACAATGTGAAACGCCCCAACATTCGAATCATAGGAGTCCCAGAAGAAGAAGACAAAAAGAAAGGCCATGAGAAAATACTCGAGGAGATAATAGCTGAAAACTTCCCTAAAATGGGGAAGGAAATAGCCACCCAAGTCCAAGAAACCCAGAGAGTCCCAAACAGGATAAACCCAAGGCGAAACACCCCAAGACACATATTAATCAAATAACAAAGATCAAACACAAAGAACAAATATTAAAAGCAGCAAGGGAGAAACAACAAATAACACACAAAGGGATTCCCATAAGGATAACAGCTGATCTATCAATAGAAACCCTCCAGGCCAGAAGGGAATGGCAGGACATACTTAAAGTAATGAAAGAGAAAATAACCTACAACCTAGATTACTGTACCAGCAAGGATCTCATTCAGATATGAAGGAGAATTTAAAAGCTTTACAGACAAGCAAAAGCTGAGAGAATTCAGCACCACCAAACCAGCTCTTCAACAAATGCTAAAGGATCTTCTCTAGACAGGAAAACAGAAAGGTTGTATAAACATGAACCCAAAAAACAAAGTAAATGGCAATGGGACCACACCTATCAATAATTACCTTAAATGTAAATGGGTTGAATGCCCCAACCAAAGACAAAGACTGGCTGAATGGATACAAAAACAAGACCCCTATATATGCTGTCTACAAGAGACCCACCTCAAAACAAGGGACACATACAGACTAAAAGTGAAGGGCTGGAAAAAAATATTTCACGCAAAGGAGACCAAAAGAAAGCAGGAGTCACAATACTCATATCAGATAAAATAGACTTTCAAATAAAGGATGTGAAAAGAGACAAAGAAGGACACTACATAATGATCAAAGGATCAATCCAAGAAGAAGATATAACAATTATAAATATATATGCACCCAACATAGGAGCACCGCAATATGTAAGGCAAACGCTAACGAGTATGAAAGAGGAAATTAACAGTAACACAATAATAGTGGGAGACTTTAATACCCCACTCACAACTATGGATAGATCAACTAAACAGAAAATCAACAAGGAAACACAAACTTTAAATGACACAATGGACCAGCTAGACCTAATTGACATCTCTAGGACGTTTCACCCCAAAACAGTCAACTTCACCTTTTTCTCAAGTGCACACGGAACCTTCTCCAGAATAGATCACATCCTGGGCCATAAATCTAGTCTTGGTAAATTAAAAAAAATTGAAATCATTCCAGTCATCTTTTCTGACCACAGTGCAGTAAGATTAGATCTCAATTACAGGAAAAAAACTATTGAAAATTCAAACATATGGAGGCTAAATAACATGCTTCTGAATAACCAACAAATCATAGAAGAAATAAAAAAAGAAATCAAAATTGCATCAAAATGAATGAAAATGAAAACACAACAACCCAAAACCTATGGGACACTGTAAAAGCAGTGCTAAGAGGAAGGTTCATAGCATTACAGGCCTACCTCAAGAAACAAGAAAAAAGTCAAATAAATAACCTGAGTCTACATCCAAAGCAACTAGAGAAGGAAGAAATGAAGAATCCCAGGGTTAGTAGAAAGAAAGAAATCTTAAAAATTAGGGCAGAAATAAATGCAAAAGAAACTAAAGGGACCATAGCAAAAATCAACAAAGCTAAAAGCTGGTTTTTTGAAAAAATAAACAAAATTGACAAACCATTAGCAAGACTCATTAAGAAACAAAAAGAGAAGAACCAAATTAACAAAATTAGAAATGAAAATGGAGATATCACAACAGACAACACTGAAATACAAAGGATCATAAGAGACTACTACCAGCAGCTCTATGCCAATAAAATGGACAACTTGGATGAAATGGACAAATTCTTAGAAAAGTATAACTTTCCAAAACTGAACCAGGAAGAAATAGAAGATCTTAACAGACCCATCACAAGCAAGGAAATCGAAACTGTAATCAAAAATCTTCCAGCAAACAAAAGCCCAGGGCCAGATGGCTTCACAGCTGAATTCTACCAAAAATTTAAAGAAGAGCTAACACCTATCTTACTCAAACTCTTCCAGAAAATTGCAGATGAAGGTAAGCTTCCAAACTCATTCTATGAGGCCACCATCACCCTAATTCCAAAACCAGACAAAGATGCCACAAAAAGAGAAAACTACAGGCCAATATCACTGATGAACATAGATGCAAAAATCCTTAACAAAATTCTAGCAAACAGAATCCAACAACATATTAAAAAAAATCATACATCATGACCAAGTGGGCTTTATCCAAGGAATGCAAGGATTCTTTAATATCCTCAAATCAATCAATGTAATACACCACATTAACAAATTGAAAGATAAAAACCATATGATTATCTCAATAGATGCAGAAAAAGCCTTTGACAAAATTCAACATCCATTTATGATTAAAACTCTTCAGAGAGCAGGAATAGAAGGAACATACCTGAACATAATAAAAGCTATATATGACAAACCCACAGCAAGCATTACCCTCAATGGTGAAAAATTGAAAGCATTTCCCCTGAAATCAGGAACAAGACAAGGGTGCCCACTCTCACCACTACTATTCAACATAGTGTTGGAAGTTTTGGCCACAGCAATCAGAGCAGAAAAAGAAGTAAAAGGAATCCAGATAGGAAAAGAAGAAGTGAAACTCTCGCTGTTTGCAGATGACATGATCCTCTACATAGAAAACCCTAAAGACTCTTCCAGAAAATTACTAGAGCTAATCAATGAATATAGTAAAGTGGCAGGATATAAAATTAACACACAGAAATCCCTTGCATTCCTATACACTAACAATGAAAAAACAGAAAGAGAAATTAAGGAAACAATATCATTTACCATTGCAACAAAAAGAATAAAATACTTAGGAGTATATCTTCCTAAAGAAACAAAAGACCTATACATAGAAAACTATAAAACACTGATGAAAGAAATCAAAGAGGACACAAACAGATGGAGAAACATACCGTGTTCATGGATTGGAAGAATCAATATTGTCAAAATGGCTATACTACCCAAAGCAATCTATAGATTCAATGCAATCCCTATCAAGCTACCAACGGTATTTTTCACAGAACTAGAACAAATAATTTCACAATTTGTATGGAAATACAAAAAACCTCGAACAGCCAAAGTAATCTTGAGAAAGAAGAATGGAACTGGAGGAATCAACCTGCCTGACTTCAGACTATACTACAAAGCCACAGTCATCAAGACAGTATGGTACTGGCACAAAGACAGAAATATAGATCAATGGAACAGAATAGAAAGCCCAGAGATAAATCCACAAACCTATGGACATCTTATCTTTGACAAAGGAGGCAAGGATATACAATGGAAAAAAGACAACCTCTTTAACAAGTGGTGCGGGGAAAACTGGTCAACCACTTGTAAAAGAATGAAACTAGAACACTTTCTAACACCATACACAAAAAATAAACTCAAAATGGATTAAAGATCTAAATGTAAGACCAGAAACTATAAAACTCCTAGAGGAGAACATAGGCAAAACACTCTCCAACATAAATCACAGCAGGATCCTCTATGACCCACATCCCAGAATATTAGAAACAAAAGCAAAAATAAACAAATGGGACCTAATGAAACTTAAAAGCTTTTGCACAACAAAGGAAACTATAAGTAAGGTGAAAAGACAGCCCTCAGATTGGGAGAAATAATAGCAAATGAAGAAACAGACAAAGGATTAATCTCAAAAATATACAAGCAACTCCTGCAGCTCAATTCCAGAAAAATAAATGACCCAATCAAAAAATGGGCCAAAGAACTAAACAGACATTTCTCCAAAGAAGACATACAGATGGCTAACAAACACATGAAAAGATGCTCAACATCACTCATTATCAGAGAAATGCAAATCAAAACCACAATGAGGTACCATTACACGCCAGTCAGGATGGCTGCTATCCAAAAGTCTACAAGCAATAAATGCTGGAGAGGGTGTGAAGAAAAGGGAACCCTCATACACTGTTGGGGGGAATGCAAACTAGTACAGCCACTATGGAAAACAGTGTGGAGATTTCTTAAAAAAAACTGGAAATAGAACTGCCATATGACCCAGCAATCCCACTCCTGGGCATACACACCGAGGAAACCAAAAGAGACACGTGCACCCCAATGTTCATCGCAGCACTGTTTATAATAGCCAGGACATGGAAGCAACCTCGATGCCCATCAGCAGATGAATGGATAAGGAAGCTGTGGTACATATACACCATGGAATATTACTCAGCCATTGAAAAGAATTCATTTGAATCAGTTCTAATGAGATGGATGAAACTGGAGCCCATTATACAGATTGAAGTAAGCCAGAAAGATAAAGACCATTACAGCATACTAACACATATATATGGAATTCAGAAAGATGGTAAAGATAACCCTATACACAAAACAGAAAAAAAGACACAGATGTACAGAACAGAATTTTGGACTCTGTGGGAGAAGGCGAGGGTGGGATGTTTCAAGAGAACAGCATCGAAACATGTATATTATCTAGGGTGAAACAGATCACCAGCCCAGGTTGGATACATGAGACAAGTGCTCAGGCCTGGTGCACTGGGAAGACCCAGAGGGAGCGGGTAGAGAGGGAGGTGGGAGGGAGGATTGAGATGGGGAATACATGTAAATCCATGGCTAACTGAAGTCAATGTATGACAAAAACTACTACAATATTGTAAAGTAATTAGCCTCCAACTAATAAAAATAAATGAAAAAAGAAAGACAAAAAAAAAAAAGACCTATATATAGAAAACTATAAAACACTAATGAATGAAATCAAAGATGACACAAATAGAGTGAGAAATAAATGCTTTAAGTTTAAAATGTTTCAGAGTTCCCTGATAGCTTTTTTATATTGATTTTTAATTTAATTCTGAATAGTGAGATAATACTATTATACATTATTTCATTTTTTAAAAAACTGTTAAGGTTTGTTTTATGGCCCAGAATTTACCTTGGTGGGTGTTTCAAAAGCACATGGAAAGAATGTGTACTCTTATGTGGTCAGCTGGAGGGTTCTTATGTGTCAATGAAAGATGATGTTGATGGATAGAATTTTTCAATTTATCTTTGCTGAGTTTTTGTCTAAATGTTCTATCAAATCCTGAGAATTAAGTGTTATAGTTGGCAAGAACTGTTGTGAATTTGTTACTTCTTTTTTCAGTTTTATCATTTTTTGCTTCGTGTATTTTGGCACTTTTTTGCTAGGTGAGGATCACATTTAGGATTCTTCTTATGTCTTCTTGATGAAGACATCTGCTTATTTATGGTAATCTTCCATAACTCTTCCAGTCCTCTTTTAAATGGGTTTGCATGGTATATCTTTTCCTATTCTTTTAGCCTAGCTGTATCATTTTATTAATGCATCTAACTGGGCATTAATTTTTTATCTCATCTGATAAAGATTTAATGGATTAGGTTTACCATTTAACCATCCGTTTTCTCTTTGCTCCCTCCCTTTTTTATTTTTAATTCCCTTTTTCTTGCTGCTTTTGGATTATTTGCACAGTTTTAATACTTATACAAATTAATCTATTGACCTTTTGTTTACTATATCTCTTTGATAGTCATATTTTTTTAAGAGTTTTAAGAGGGAAAAAAGCCTTTTATATTTTCTCAAGTATTTCCATTTATTTTTCCTCTTCCTTTATTCCTGATGTTTCCAGTTCCCTTCTGGTATTATTTCACTTCAGCCTGAAGAACTCCTGTTAGCATTCTTTTTATTGTTAAGTGTACTGTTGACAAACCATCTTAGTCTTCCTTCACCTGAAAATGTGTCTCTTTTGCCTTCATTCCTGAAGGATGTTTTCTCTGGATGAAGATTCTAGGTGGACTGTTTATTATTTTTATTCTTTCAAGCAAAATGTTATTCCAGTTTACTGGCATCCATGGTTTTTGATAAGAAATCTGCAGTCATTTGAATCACTGTTATCTATAATACGTATTGCTTTTCTCTGGCTACTTTCAAGTTGTTTTTTTCTTCTGTACTTTGATTTGCAGTAGTTTTATTATTATATATATGAGATGGCTTTCTTTGAGTTTATTTTTTTTAATTCATTGAGCCTCTTAAATTTATAAATTTATGACTTTGGACAAATGTGGAAGTTTTCACTCATTATTCCTAAAAAAACATTTTTTTTTTCCTGCATCAAACTCTTTTTCCTTTTCTCTGGGACTCAATGACATGACCTGTTCATACTGTCTCATGAGACACTAAGGCTCTATTCATTTTCTTTTTATCTTTTTTATGTTCTTCAGATTGTTTTATTTCCATTGGACTCTTTGCTCTCTTACTTCCGTCCTGTGGAAGCCTGTTCAGTGTTCTTCTTTATTTCAGATATGGCATTTTTAAGTTCTCAAATTTCCACTTGGTACTTATAAAAATTATTTCTATTTCTCTACTGAGAACTTAAAGAGTGTTAACTTTACCTCACTGCGTATGGTTATAATGGCTGCTTTTAAGTCTGCCTGACAATTCCAAGACTTAGGTCATCTTGTGTTTTGCATTTGTTTATGGTCATTTCCCTTGAGTATTTGTCAGATTTTTGTGATTCTTAGCATGTCACATAATTCTGGATTGCATCCAGCAGATTTTTCTCTTGCAAGTTTCTGCTGCTGCTGCTAAGTCACTTCAGTCGTGTCTGACTCTGTGCGACCCCTTAGACGGCAGCCCACCAGGGTCCTCCATCCCTGGGATTCTCCAGGCAAGAATACTGGAGTGGGCTGCCATTTCCTTCTCTAGGTCCTTCTAAAATCCTCTGAGGAATGCTGATTTCCTTTTTAAACTGGTAATCAACATGATAAGCCTGAGACTGCCAAGAAGTTTCACCTTCAGTGGTGATGGTCTCAAAGTCAGTTCTCTTTTCAGAATGTACTATGTGACTTTTGGGGTGCTTGGTTGCATGTTCTAATTGGAGGATAGCCTGAGATTTGGGTCACAGATTCCCTGATGGCTCAGATGATAAAGCATCTGCCCACAATGCGGGAGACCTGGGTTTGATCTTTGGGTCGGGAAGATCCCCTGAAGAAGGAAATGGCAACCCGCTCCAGTACGCTTGCCTAGAAAACTCCATGGATGGAGGAGCCTGGTGGGCTACAGTCCATGGGGTCACAAAGAGTCGGACAAAATTGAGCAACTTCACTTTCTTTCTTGATCATTGCAGTTCATCCTCACAGCCTTTGCTATGCTTTGGTGGAACTATCCCCACACACGAGCTCAGGGGGAGATTCTAGAAGTTGTATCATCTCATATCCAGTATTTGGAAACCCAATTCTCCAGCTCTCCTCTGAGTCTCCTATACGCTCTAATTCCCAGACTCTCCTCATTCTGGTTCCTCTAGTCGGCAAGATAGAGTCTCCCCAGTCTCCTCCCACGATGCTGTGCAGAGCAGTGTAAGTGGGGCTGCTCGGAGGTTAAGTGGCAAAAGTAAACAGAGAAACGTAGCATGGATCATACACACCTTTTAGACAACAGGGTTTTTAGGTTTTTTGGTCCTTTTCTGGTTCTTCCAGCTCAGAGACAATGCTTCTCTCAAGGTTGAGGTCCCTGTACCACCACCACATATTCACAGCTTAGTGACTAGAATGGACAGAAAAGCAAGAAAAAAAGAAGATACTAGGATTTCTCCCCACCACATCCCTTTCCTCAGGTGTCCCTTTCCTCTAGTTCTATGGTCAAAAAGAGAATTTCCTCTAAGTTTTTGCTCTCAGTGTGTGCTGTGCAATTTCGGGATTCAGGGCTCTGTCCGTTGCGGCAAAGCTGGGCAGCAAAGGAGAAAAGAGAAAACATGAACTCACCTCCCACATCTCAAATCTCAGCTCTAACGCCCATACGGATCATTACTCATTGTTGTGTTCAGCTGCTCAGTCATGTCTGCCTCTTTGTGATCCCATGGACTGCAGCTCGCAGGCTTCCTTGTCCTTCATCATCCCCTGGAGCTTGCTCAAAGTCATGTCCACCAAGTCAGTGATGCCATCCAACCATCTCATCCTCTGTCATCCCCTTCTCCTCCTGCCTTCAATCTTTCCCAGCATCAAGGTCTTTTCTAATTAGTCAGCTCTTTCATCAGGTGGCCAAAGTATTGAAGCTTCAGCATCAGTCCTTCCAATGAACACCCAGGACTGATTTCCTTTAGGATTGACTTGTTTGATCTCCTTGCAGTCCAAGGGACTCTCAAGAGTCTTCTCCAACACCCACAATTCAAAAGCATCAATTCTTCGGTGCTCAGCTTTCTTCATAGTCCAACTCTCACATCCATACATGACTACTGGAAAAACCATAGCTTTGACTAGATGGACATTTGTTGGCAAAGTAATGTCTCTACTTTTTAATATGCTGTCTAGATTGGCCATAGCTTTTCTTCCAAGAGGTAAGCATCTTTTAATTTCACAGATGCAGTCACCATCTGCAGTGATTTTGGAGCTCAAGAAAATAAAGTCTCTCACTGTTTCCATTGTTTCTCCATCTATTTGTCATAAAGTGATGAGATCGGATGCCACAATCTTAGTTTTTTGAATGTTGAGTTTTAAGCCAACTTTTTCACTCTCCTCTTTCCATTTCATCAGGAAGCTCTTTAGTTCCTCTTCACTTTCTGCCATTAGGGTGATGTCATCTGCATATCTGAGGTTACTGATATTTCCACCTGCTATCTTGATTCCAGCTTGTGCTTCAACCAGCCTGACATTTCACATGATGTACTCTGCATAGAAGTTAAATAAGTAGGGTGACAATATATAGCCTTGACATACTCCTTTCCCAATTTGGAACCAGTCTGTTGTTCCTTGTCTGGTTCTAACTGTTGCTTCTTGACCTGCATACAGGTTTCTCAGGAGGGAGGTCAGGTGGTCTGGTATTCCCATCTCTGTAAGAATTTTCCAAGACTTTCATGATCTACACAGACAAAGGCTTTAGTGTAGTCAATGAGGCAGAATTAGATGTTTAATGGGAATTCTCTTGCTTTTTCTATGATCCAAAGGAAGTTGGTAATTTGATCTCTGGTTCCTCTGCCTTTTCTAAATCCAGCTTGAACATCTGGAAGTTTTCAGTTCATGTACTGTTGAAGCCTCACTTGGGGAATTTTGAGCATTACTTTGCTAGCATGTGAAATGAGTGCAATTGTGTGGTAGTCTGAACATTCTTTGGCATTGTCTTTCTTTGGAATTAGATTTGACTCCAGTCCCTAATCCATTTGATATTGTTCTTTTGCAAAGATCTCAAGTAATTTTTTTTTTCATATCCTATCCAGAGTTTTTAATTGTAATCAGTAGGAAAGACAGGCTATAGTAAGTTTATACATCTTGGCCAGCCAACATATGTAATTACAAATCCTCGAGTAACCACATTAAACAGATAATAATAAACAGGTAAAATAATTTGTATAAAATATATTTAATTTGACCTGATATATTTAGAATATTATCATGTCAATATGTAATCAATATAAAGATTATTGAAATATATTTATTACATTATTTTTCTTGTACTACACATCTTGGAAATTGGGTGCATATTTTTCACTTACAGGGTATTTCTATTTAGGCGAGTCACATTTCAAGTGCTCAATAACCACATGTGACTAGTGGCTACCATATTGAACAGTGTAAGTCTAGGCTCTAAAGCAATGCTTCTCAAACTTTAGGCTGTACAGAGTGTCTTCTTAAAATTTTTATATTGTGATTCAGTAGATTTCTGGAGGGCTTCAGGTCCTCTAATGATACTGGCTGTGCACTTTGACCCAAATGCTTTAGAGGTACATCTATTACTTCTTGAAGTGATTCTATATTCCTGCTACCTATATAGTTCTATAGGACACATCCTATATGACGGTTCTGTTTCTATGTTTCTGCTCTGGTAATATCATATGTCTATCTACTTTCAGGCCTTCCCTCTCTTGGGAAATATGCTGTTTTGAAATTGGCAATTATCTACTTTTGTACTTTTTTAATAACATATAAAACATTCTTGAAGGAACAAATTAGAGAAATGACTTCTGTCAGGGTCTTTATTTTAAAAAAAATATTTATTTATTTATTCATTTGTTTCTGGTTGCATTGGGTCTCTTAGTTGTGGCATGTGGGCTCTTCATTGCAGAATGTGGGATCATTTAGTTGGGGTATGCAGGCTTACATGCCCAGAGGCATGTGGAATCTTCCCAGATCAGAGATGTGAACCCGTGTCCCTGTATTGGAAGGCAGATTCTTAACCACTGGACCACCAAGGAAGTTCAAGTGGGTCCTATCTTTAATCCTTAACAATTATACCTCCATGGCCTTGGTGGACACTGATAGATTGGTAGATGGATATTTAGATGGTAAACTAATATTTAGATTATGTGGACCTCATCTTATTGTCTCTGAGCTTCCCTCATAGCTCAGTCGGTATAGAATCTGCCTGCAATGTAGGAGACCCGGGTTTGATTCCTGGGTTGGGAAGATCCCCTGGAGAAGGAAATGGCAACCCACTCCAGTATTCTTGCCTGGAGAATCCCATGGACAGAGGAGCAAGACAGGCTATAGTCCATGAGGTTGCAAGAGTTGGACACAACTTAGCAACTAAACCACCACCATCCTATTGTTAAAGCATTTCTACAAAGAACAGATCAATCATCTTACTTATTTTTCTATATGATAGATAATCACAAAAAAAGCCATTTTGGAGTGCTTCTTGGGTAAACTTGCTTGGATTAATATTTCTCATATTATTTATGAGAAATAAATATGAATTCCATTTATTTAAGCGCTTAGCCTTCTTACTAATCCTCCCCTTCATCCTGCGAGCTTCTCTTATTTGGGTATGATACACTCACTTCTTCAAAGTCCACAATGCAAGGAAACTTAAAGCAGAAGGGAACAGAATGTTCTAGGATGCATAACCACCGCCAGCCCTGAGCTTTGCTGAGAAACCATCATGCATAACCTCAAATAAAAGAGCCTCTTGATGAAGGTGAAAGAGGAGAGTGAATAAATTGGCTTAAAACTCAACATTCAAAAAACGAAGGTCATGGCATCTGGTCCCATCACTTCATGGCAAATAGATGGGGAAACAATGGAAACAGTGACAGAACTTACTTTCTTGGGCTCCAGAACGGACAATGGCTGCTGCCATGAAATGAAAAGACACTTGCTCCTCGAAAGAAAAGCTATGACCAATCTAGATAGTCTATTAAAAAGCAGAGACATCGCTTTGCCGACAAAGGTCTATCTGTAGTCAAAGCTGTGATTTTTCCAGTAGTCATGTACAGATGTGAGAGTTGGACCATAAAGAAGACTGAGCACCAAAGAACTGACCCTTTTGAACTGTGGTGATGGAGAAGACTCTTGAAAGTCCCTTGAACAGCAAGGAGATCAAACCAGTCAATCCTAGAGGAAATCAACCCTAAATATTCATTGGAAGGACTGATGCTGAAGCTCCAATGCTTTGGACACCTGAAGCACTGGTGGCTGACTCATTGGAAAAGGCCCCGAAGCTGGTAAAGGTTGAGAGCATGAGAAGAAGTGGGCAACAGAGGATGAGATGGTTGGATGGCATCATCAACTCAATGGACATGAGTTTGAGCAAACTCCAGGAGATAATGAAGGAGAGGGAAGCCTGGTCTGCTGCAGTCCATGGGGTCACAAAGAGCCGGACACGACTGAAGGGCTGAACAACAACAACATCATGCATAAGGGACCAGCTTTTAACACGTGTACACAGTATGCGGGACTTCCCTGGTGGTCCAGTGGCTAAGACTCTGTGCTCCCAATGCAGGGGCCCTGGGTTCCATCCCTGGTCAGGGAACTGGATCCCACACGCTGCAGCTAAAACAGATTCTGCATCCTGCAGTAAGAACTGGTGTAGCCAAATACATAAGTAAATATTTAAAAAATTTTTAAACATGTACACAGTAGATCTCAATAATTATTTCCCTGAAGCAAAAAAGGAAATCACTATTACTACTATTGTTCACAGACCAATTTTTTTAAAAAACTGCTCACATATTTATTTAACCATAGTATGTACAGGTCAAAATCCTGGATATTTTAGACCATAGATAACCTACTGAATTTCCAGAAGATGTGACATCGTTATCTCTTGAGAGTTAGGAAACCACATGGAGACACCTCCTTTAAGTTACTAAGGTGTAATTTTAAGCACTATTCCTCTCCTTTGAGGAAGGCCTGCAGAAAGGTCATTAACCACACACAAGCAGTGGAACAACCTATCTGGCCTAAAAGAGCTCAGGCACAATGGTCTTAGGAAACAGCCTGGGCCCTGACTCTGGTTTCTTGTGCTGTTTAAGGGAAAAGAAGAACATGGCACCCTCTAACCTAACAAGTTACCACTGTGCTACTTGGCACTCTGAACTACTGGGAGATGCTGTGTCCTGGGAGTTAGGAAGGAAGTTTTCCTCAGGACATCTTGAACTTGAATCCAATCTGTATGATCCAGGTTACTTTACTTAACCTCTGGATTAAGAAGCAAGTGCTTTAAGTAATCCTCTAGAAGGGAGAGCTTGAGAAGACCAAATAGGGTTGGAAGATACAATCATGCCAACGTAACCAATTTGACCTGGTATTTAAAAAAAAAAAAAGCAATATTAAAATGTTAAGCACTATTAACAGGTTTCTGGAAAAATCTGGACTGGCTACAAATATCACTTTGAGATTAGAAGAAAAGGGCAATTAGAAAGGCCAAAGGGCTTCTTTATGTCTAAAACACGAACGTCTTCATAACACAAAGATGTGAGTGCTGGTAGCTTGGGAGTGGAGGTTGGGGCGATTCCAGGAAAGAAGAGAAGGCAAAGAAGGAAGCCAATGATGGGTGCATTACAGGCAGATGGCCACTGTGAGCAATCAGAGCTCCATCCGACCGGGGACGTCTGGGATGAGGGTAGGTTGCACCCCTCTAAGAGTGGCCTCAGAGGAAGGGGGCAGACTGAGGCCTGCCCACGTGGACAGGGACTTCAGCCTACCTCTGACCGCTTCGGGAACGGCCGAGCCTGGTTTCCACTGACAGAGAGGGTGCTCGGGAAGACAGCCAGAGTCCTCACAGCGAGGAGCGGCCGGTGTGCAGGGCAGGAGGGGGCCAGGAGACACAGGCTTGCTGACTGTCCTCCTGGCGGCCAGTGTGCGTGACAGTCAGGGGAGGCTGACCCAGTCCTCCACAGCCCACAGAAGGGTGTCAAGAAGGACCAGGCAAGAAGGCCCGTCATTCAACTGTCTCTTCTCTATGCAGTCTCGCTCTGTAGGAAATCAGCCCTGAACATCGGATCGCTCGACTTCTCAGTTTTAACATACGCTTTGCCAATAACCAACACAGTGAAATAAATGTCCTTTTCTTTCTTTTTCCTCTGTCAGTGGGTAGATTTAAGGTGGCTCAGTTGTTCAAGAGTATCGTTTACAATGTTTCTATTCTAACTCAAGCCAGAAAAAGAGCAGTTTTCTCAACCTTTTATCTCCATTATAATGTTTAAAAAGATCATCTGTCTCTACGCTCTACAGTCTCCCTTAGTTCTCCATTTACTGAAGCAACCAACCCTGGTGATGGCCTATTTAACACCAGTACAAAACCTAGGAGGTTTAATTGAAAGCACTGGCATTCAAACTGTATTTAGTAGCTTCTAGGGAAAAACAAAACAGAACACAACTGTGTCTTTTAAGAACAGTGCTGAATGGAGCCCCATGGGTCTCAGGGGGCAACCCAAGAAGCAAGGCTGGAAAGACCAGGGAGAGGATGCCCGGGCGTCAGAGCTGCAATGGGTGACGTAACCTAGCAATGCAGAGTTGGGAAATTGTTAATAGTTTAGGCAAGGACTGTCAAAATAAGATGAAAACCGTCCTTCTTACAATTAATAACAGGAAGGGATTATGGCACTGACCTGTTCCCTTTTTACACCTGGTAATTAATTACTCAGGGGACTTTCTGTCACAGTACTGCTTAACAACACCTCTGTTATCACCCATTGTTTCGTGTAAATGTCACTTTCCCCATAATATACACAGTAAGAAGGTCTGTATAGCTATAATTTCTACCACTGTGAAACGGAAACAAAGCCAGTGCATTTTTATACAATTATACCTTCAGTGCTTAGAATGTCCATTTCTGACTTGCTAAGGAAATGCATTAAAAATAATAGTAAAATTAAATACACCAAATGAGAGCCTCATGCGAGGTTCACTGTATCACTGTGACCATCTTAGGTAAGCTAGGAGACATTTCCATTTTAACATTCCATTTTCAGGCTAATACATTATAAAATTGCTTTTTTTCTGGAGGCACTTTTATGAAAACACCAAAGGCACATTTCATGAAAAGATGGGCACAATAAAGGATGATATTTAACGATGGGCACAATAAAGGACAATATTTAACGATGGGGACAATAAAGGACGATATTTAACGATGGGCACAATAAAGGACGATATTTAACGATGGGCACAATAAAGGACGATATTTAACGATGGGGACAATAAAGAAATGGGATGAGCCCAACAGAAGCAGAAGACATTAAGAACAGGTGGTAAGAATACAAAGAAGAACTATACAAAATAGATCTTCATGACCCAGATAACCATGATGGTGTGATCACTCACCTAGAGCCAGACTCCCTGGAATGCGAAGTCAAGAGGGCCTTAGGAAGCATCACACAAAGCTAGTGGAGGTGATGGAATTCCATCTGAGCTATTTCAAACTCTAAGATGATGTTGTGAAAGCGCTGCACCCAATATGCCAGGAAATTTGGAAAACTCAGCATTGACCAAGGACTGGAAAAGGTTAGTTTCCATTCCAATCCCAAAGAAAGTCACTGCCAAAGAATGTTCAAATTACTGCACAACTGCACTCATCTCACACGCTAGGAAAGGAGTGCTCAAAATTCCCTAAGCTAGGCTTCAACAGTCCATGAACAGAGAACTTGTAGATGTTCAAGCTGGATTTATAAAAGGCAGAGGAACCAGAGATCAAGTTGCCAACATCTGCTGAATCATAGAAAAAGCAAGATAATTCCAGAGAAACATCTACTTTTGCTTCATTGACTATGTTAAAGCCTTTGACTGTGTGGATCACAAACCACTATGGAAAATTATTAAAGAGATGGGAATACCAGACCACCTTACCTCCCTCCTGAGAAATCAGTATGTAGGTCAAGAAGCAGCAGTTAGAACCAGATGTGGAACAACAGACTGGTTTCAAATTGGGAAATGAGTATGTCAAGGCTGTATAGTGTCACCCTGCTTATTTAACTTCTATGCAGAGTACATCATGCAAAATGACAGACTGGATGAAGCACAAGCTGGAATCAAGATTGCTGGGAGAAATATCAATAACCTCAGATATGCAAATGACACAACCCTTATGGCAGAAAATGAAGAGGAACTAAAGAGCCTCTTGATGAAAGAGGAGAGTGAAAAAGTGGGCTTAAAGCTCAACATTCAGAAAACTTAAGATCATGGCACCTGGTCCCATCGCTTCATGGCAAATAAATGGGGAAACAATTGAAACAGTGACAGACTTTATTTTCTTGGGCTCCAAAATCACTGCACATGATGACTGCAGCCATGAAATTAAAAGGTGCTTGCTCCTTGGAAGAACAGCTATGACAATCCTAGACAGCATATTAAAAAACGAAGACATTAGTTTGCTGACAAAGGTCTGTCTAGTCAAAGCTATGGTTTTTCCAGTAGTCACGAAAAGATGTGAAAGTTGGACCATAAAGAAGGCTGAGTGCTGAAGAATTGATGCTTTTGAATTGTGGGTGTTGGAGAAGACTCTTGGGAGTCCCTTAGACTGCAAGGAGATCAAACCAGTCAATCGTAAAGGAAATTGGTCCTGAATATTCTTTGGAAGGACTGATGCTGACAGTGGAGCTCCAATACTTTGGCCACCTGATGCTAAGATATGACTCACTGGAAAAGCCCCAGATACTGGGAAAGACTGAATGAAGGAGGAGAAGGGAATGACAGAGGATGAGATGGTTAGATGGCATCACTGACTTGATGGACATGAGTTTGAGCAAGCTCTGGGTGCTGGTGAAGGACAGGGAAACTTGGCGTGGTGCAGTCCATGGAGTCACAAATACTCAGACACGGCTGAGTGAACAAACTGCACTGAAGAGAAGGAAATGCCGACCCAGACCTTGCCTGGGAAATACCATGGACAGGGCAGCCTGGCCGGTTATAGTCCATGGGGCTGCAAAAATGCTGGAACCATGTTAGTGACTAAACAATAACTGTTAACTATAATCACCATATACTTTATGATACTACAGAGTCATCTGAAGCCACTGTGCTTTATTTAGGTCCTTAGAACTTATAACTAAAAGTGTCTACTCTCTGACCAACATCCCCCCATTTCCCCAGCCTGTAGTCTCTGGCAACCAGCACTCTATTCTCTGCTTCAATGAGTTCAGTGTTTCAAGATTCCCCATGTAAGTGACATCATAAAATATTTGTCTTTCTATGACTTATTTCACACAGTATAATATCCTCAGGGTTCCCCCATCTTATTACCATGGCAGGATTTTCTTCTTTTGGGGCTAAGTAATATTCCATTATATACATGGGTCCAGATAAGTAAAAAGACAGATCCGTTCATCTATCAATGGACAGTTCAGCTGTTTACAAGTCTTGATTAATGTAAGTCACTCTGCAGTGCAGACGGGAGGGCAGATGTCTCTTTGAGGCCTGGCACCATTTCTTTAAATACGTACATACAGAAGAGGAATAGCTGGATCATATGGTAGTTGTATTTTCAATTGTCCGAAAGACTTCCATACTGTTTTCCATAGTGGCTGCACAAATTTACATTTCCACCAACTATGCACCATGGTTCCCTGCTCTCCACCTCCTCACAAGCATTTGTTATCCTTTTGATAAGAGCCATTCTTACAGGTGTGGGGTGGTAGCTCACTGTTGTTTTATTTGCATGTCCCCAGTGATTAGTGATGTCAGGCATCTTTTCATGTTCACTGTAAAACTTAAAACCTGAAACTCTACCTTCAAACATAAATGAAATGGATCTGGATACCTCCCAGCTTCGTCTCCAGGGAACGTTCTCTTCCTCAAAGTCACTGATTCTTACAGACTTGGATCAATTCTTAGATAAACGGTACTGTCTCAGGTCAAGAATGAAATCTATTTTTCAGCTCTGTGGAAAAGGTTCATGGCTTCCAGTCACAGATACAGCTGGTTGGTGTTAATGCTGTTATCCCCTGGTTTGGGAAGCATGTATGTCAAGATTCTGGTGGTTTCATCTTTGAGATTAATAACCTGAGAATGTAGTATAAATAGCCTATCCAAAATTCAATGGCCAGTACCTCCCAGTTTGAAAACGGCTAGTGTGCCTGCCCAGTTCACAGACTGTCATTTTAACCGCACCATCGTACCTAACCCAACAATGTGTGATGTCTTCACATCTGTTTAATGAACAAATAGAAAACCTGGAACCTTGTTCGCATATCCAATTTTCCATTTAACAAGAATATCTTAAGTTTTCTAATTAGTTTGAGTATGTGCTTTAATAACTTTAAAATACCAGGAGAAACAGCCTGTGTGCACGGATGATATATTAAAGATGCAGACACTGATGATATTAATGAGAAACATTACACTTCCAAAGCCATTCATCCATAAAACTCTCCTCAGCCGCTTGTCCTCATCTTTTCTCTCATTCCTTCTCTGAAGAAAGGGGAAGTCAGATCTTTGCTACCCGAGCTCATCTCCAACTCCAGCTCCCTTCACTGCAGCCCAACTTACGGCTTATTCTTCCTTGAACCCACTGAGAATATGTTGGCATCATGGCCTTTTAACTTGCTGTTCTCTCTACCATGTTATCCTCTTATTTTCTCTCTTTCTAGTTTCCTTCCTGTAAAAAGTTGTCAGTTTAGTAGGAAAGATCAAGACTGAGGCAGCAGAAAGTAACACATGCTGCCTACTTAGGGGCTCCCCCAAAGCGGAACTGGAGACAATTATTTGAGCTTATGCAGAAAGGGATCTCAGAAAATATCATTAGGAAAGAGATAGGAAAGGCAGTCAATAAGAGATGTGTTTTCAAGTCAGTTACCACCGTGGGCAATGGGGACTTAATCCTACTTGGGGACTCTGGGTAATCTCAAGTCAGAGGTGAAGAAGCTGGGGTGTTTATTCTCCACTGATTGCAGATGACTCTCAGAAAGTCTGCTCAGGCTCAGTAGCTTCTGGAAGCCAGAGAAAGCCCCTGGGCAGAGAAAGGCAGGGAGCAGTCGCTGCTGCCACAGAAGTCAGAGTGGAAAAAAATGCCAAGTGCTGTATGGCTATGGTGCCAACAGTATTTGCCAGGGTGCCACTTGAAAATATTTTTTAAAGTCTTGTGCAAATTTAAGGGATGCACTCTTATGTTCATTTGGTAGGAAAATTCAACGGTTCCTGAAAGAGCCGCCATTTGATCTGAGTCCACGAGGGCTTTGAAGTTCCATCAGTAACAAAGGAGGCAAAGAGTCTAGAAAGTGGCTTCCCAGACAGAATGAAGAGGATGAGTAACATAAAGGAGGTAGGAAAGCAGAGACACGTGGGAAGAATCAGGCATCACCAGCAGAAACCACAGCCTGTAGATACTGGAGTGGGAAAACTATCTTAAGCTCTTTGACGAAGCAGCTAAAAATATTGAGGCAAGTATCTAGGCAAAAGTGAAAGTAAAGAAAACAAACGAAAGGTGAAAAATATGACAAGACATTTCACTGAAGAGGACACAGGGAAGGCAAATACGCACAGGACAAGCTGTTCCACATCACTAGCCAGTGGAGAAATTAAAATGATGAGCACGAAGACACATCACAACGCACCTATTAGAAAAGCTAAAATTAAAGATAATAATATAAATGCTGGTCAGGATGCAGAGACACCAGATCTCCCACACGTCGCTGGTGGGAATATAAAATTATACAGCCACTCTGGAAAAGTGTGGCAATTCCTTTGCAAAAGAAATATATATCTATCATCAGTTCAGTTCAGTCACTCAGTCGTGTCTGACTCTTGGCGACCCCATGGGCTGCAGCATGCCAGGCCTCCCTGTTCATCACCAACTCCCACAGTTTACCCAAACTCACGTCCATTGAGTCGGTGATGCCATCCAACGATCTCATCCTCTGATGTCCCCTTCTCCTCCTGCCTTCAATCTTTCCCAATATCAGGGTCTTTTCAAATGAGTCAGCTCTCCTCATCAGGTGGCCAAAGTGCTGGAGTTTCAAGTTAAGCATCAGTCCTTCCAATGAACACCCAGGACTGATGTCCTTTAGGATGGACTGGTTGGATCTCCTTGCAGTCCAGGGGACTTTCAAGAGTCTTCTCCAACACCACAGTTCAAAAGCAACAATTCTTTGGTGCTCAGTTTTCTTTATAGTCCAACTCTCACATCGATCCTTGGAGAAGGAAATGGCAACCCACTCCAGTATTCTTGCCTGGAAAATCCCATGGGCTGAGGATCCTGGTAGGCTACAGTCCATGGGGTCAGAAAGAGTCGGATACAACTGAGCCACTTCACTTCACTTCACTCACATCCATACATGACCACTGGAAAAACCATAGCCTTGAATAGATGGACCTTTGTCAGCAAAGTAATATTTCTTCTTTTTAATATGCTAAGTTGGTCATAACTTTCCTTCCAAGGAGTAAGCATCTTTTAATTTCATGGCTGTGGTCACCAACTGCAGTGACTTTAGAGCCCAAGAAAATAAAATCTGACACTGTTTCCACTGTTTCCCCATCTATTTCCCATGAAGTGATGGGACCAGATACCATGATCTTAGTTTTCTGAATGTTGAACTTTAAGCCAACTTTTTCACTCTCCTCTTTCAATTTCATCAAGAGGCTCTTTAGTTCTTCTTCACTTTCTGCCATAAGGGTGGTGTCATCTGCATACCTGAGGTTATTGATATTTCTCCCAGCAAGAATGATTCCAGCTTGGAATTAATTCAGCCCAGTATTTCCCATGATGTACTCTGCATATAAGTTAAATAAACAGGGTGACAATATATACCCTTGACGTACTCCTTTTCCCATTTGGAACCAGTCTGTTGTTCCATGTCCAGTTCTAACTGTTGCTTCCTGACCTGCACATTGATTTCTCAAGAGTCAGGTCAGGTGGTCTGGGATTCCCATCTCTTTCAGAATTTTCTGCAGTTTGTTGGGATCCACACAGTCAAAGGTGTTGGCATAGTCAATAAAGGAGAAATAAATGTTTTTCTGGAACTCTCTTGCTTTTTCGATGATCCAACGGATGTTTGATCTCTGGTTCCTCTGCCTTTTCTAAATCTAGCTCAAACATCTGGAAGTTCATGTTTCACGTACTGTTGAAGCCTGGCTTGGAGAATTTTGAGCATTACTTTGCTAGTGTGCGAAATGAGTGCAATTGCGCGGTAGTTTGAGCATTCTTTGGCATTGCCTTTCTTTGGATTGGAATGAAAACGGACCTTCTCCAGTCCTTGGCCACTGCTAAGTTATCCAAATTTGCTGGCATATTAAGTGCAGCACTTTCACACCATCTTCTTTTAGGACTTGAAGCCACTCAACTGGAATTCTATCACCTGTACTAGCTTTGTTTATAGTGATGCTTCCTAAGGCCTGCTTGACTTCTCACTCCAGGATGTCTGGCTCTAGGTGAGTGATCATACCATCATGGTTATCTGGGTCATGAAGATCTTTTTTGTATGGTTCATCTGTGTATTCTTGCCACCTCTTCTTAATATCTTCTCCTTCTGTTAGGTCCATACTATTTCTGTCCTTTATAGTGCCCATATTTTCATGAAATGTTTCCTTGGTATCTCTAATTTTCTTGAAGAGATCTCTAGTCTTTCCCATTCTATTGTTTTCCTCTCTTTCTTTTCATTGATCACTGAGGAAGGCTTTCTTATTTCTCGTAGTTCTTTGGAACTCTGCATTCAGATAGGTATATCTTTTCTTTTCTTCTTTGCCTTTAGCTTCTCTTCTTTTCTCAGCTATTTGGAAGGCCTCCTCAGACAACCATTTTGCCTTTTTGCATTTATTTTTTGGGGGGATGGTCTTGATCCCTGTCTCCTGTACAACTGCATGAATCTCCATCCATACTTCTTTAGGCACTGTGTCTATCAGATCTAACCCCTTGAATCTATTTGTCACTTCCACTGTATAATCATAAGGGATTTGATTTAGGTTATACCTGAATGGTTAGTGATTTTCCCTACTTTCTTTACTTTAAGTCTGAATTTTGTAATAATGACAGTCCTAGACAGTGTATTAAAAGGCAGAGACACCAATTTGCTGACAAGGTTCCATCTAGTCAAAGTTATGGTTTTTCCAGGAGTCATGTACACATGTGAGAGCTGGACCACAAAGAAGGCTGAGTGCTTTCAAAGTGTGCTGTTGGAGAAGGCTCTTGAGAATCCCTTGGACAGCAAGTAGATCAAACCTGAATATTTATTGAAAGGACTGATGCTGAAGTTGAAGCTCCAATACTTTGACCACCTGATGCAAAGAGCTGACTCATTAGAAAAGACCCTGATGCTGGGGAAGACTGAAGGCAGGAGGAGAAGGGGATGACAGAGGACCAGATGGTTGGATGGCATCACCGATTCAATGAACATGAGTTTGTGCAAGCTCCAGGAGATGGTGAAGGATAGGGAGGCCTGACATGCTGCAGTCCATGGGGTCGCAAATAGTCAGATATGACTGAGCAACTGAGCAGGAACAACAGTTTATTGAAAGGACTGATGCTGAAGCTCCAGCATCAGCTTTGGCTACTGGATTCAAGGAGCTAATTCATTGGAAGAGGCCACTAGATTCAAGGAGCCAACTCATTGGAAAAGGCCCTTATGCTGGGAAAGATTGAGGACATGAGGAGAAGTGGGCAACAGAGGATGAGATGATTGGATGGTATCACTGACTCAATGGACATGAGTTTGAGCAAACTCCAGTAGATGTTGAAGTACAGGGAAGCCTGGCGTGCTGTAGTTCATGGAATCACAAAGAGTTGTACACGACTGAGCGACTGAATAACAACTCATTGAGAGATATCTTGGTTGTTTCTGATTTTATATTAAATAAAGCTGTGATGAACTATCACATGTAGGTTTTTGTTCAGACAAGAGTCTTAATTTCTTTGGAATAAACACACAGGAATTCAATTGCTAGGTTGCATGACAGACAGAGTGCCTGAATTATGGATGTAGGTTCGTGACATTGTACAGGAGACAGGGATCAAGACCATCCCCAAAAAAAGAAATGCAAAAAAGTAAAATGGCTGTCTGAGGAGACCTTAAAAATAGCTGTGAAAAGAAGTGAAAACCAAAGGAGAAAAAGAAAGATATACCCATTTGAATGCAGAGTTCCAAAGAATAGCAAGGAGAGGTTAGAAAGCCTTCCTCAGTGTCAGTGCAAAGAAATAGAGGAAAACAACAGAATAGGGAAGACTAGAGATCTCTTCAAGAAAATTAGAGATACCAAGGGAATGTTTCACACAGAGATGGGCTCAATAAAGGACAGAAATGGTATGGACCTAACAGAAGCAAAAGATATTAAGAAGAGGTGGCAAGAATGATAGAACTGAAGAACTATACAAAAGAGATCTTCACGACCCAGATAATAACAATGGTGTGATCACTCACCTACGGCCAGACATCCTGGAATGTGAAATCAAGTGGGCCTTAGGAAGCATCACTATGAACAAAGCTAGTGGAGGTGAATGAATTCCATTTGAGCCATCTCAAATCCTAAAAGATGACGGTGTGAAAGTGCTGCACTCAATATGCCAGCAAATTTGGAAAACTCAGCAGTGGCCACAGGACTGGAGAAGATCTGTTTTCATTCCAATCCCAAAGAAAGGCAATGCCAAAGAATGTTCAAACCACTGCACAATTGCACTCATCTCACACGCTAGTAAAGTAATGCTCAAAATTCTCCAAGTGAGGCTGAACCAAGAACTGTTCAAGCTGGATTTAGAAAAGGCAGAGGAACCAGAGGTCCAATTGCCAACATCCACTGGATCACAGACAAAGCAAGAGAATTTCAGAAATACATCTACTTCTGCCTCATTGACCACACTATAGCCTCTGACTCTGTGGATCACAACAAAATAGAAAATTCTTAAAGAGATGGGAATACCAGACCAACTTAGCTCCCTCCTGAGAAATCAGTACGCAGGTCAAGAAGCAACAGTTACAACCAGACATGGAACAACAGACTGGTTCCAAATTGGGAAATGAGTATGCCAAGGCTGTATACTGTCACCTTGCTTATTTAATTTATAGAAAGATACATCATGTGAAATGCCAGGCTGGATGAAGCACAAGCTGGAATCAAGACTTCCAGGGCAAATATCAATATTCTCAGATATGCAGATGATACCACCCTTATGGCAGAAAGTGAAGAAGAACTGAAGAACTTCTTGATAAAATTAAAGAGAGTGAAAAAACAGGCCAAAACCTCAACATTCAAAAAACGAAGATCATGGTATCTGGTCCCATCACTTCATGGCAAATAGATGGGGAAACAATGGAAACCCTGTCAAATTTTACTTTCTTGGGCTCCAAAATCACTGCAGATGGTGACTGCAGCCATGAAATTAAAAGATGCCTGCTCCTTGGAAGAAAAGCTATGATCAACCTAGACAGCATAATAAAAAGCAGAGACATTACTTTACTGACAAAGGTCTGTCTAGTCAAGGCTATGGTTTTTTCCAGTAGTCATGTATGGATGTGAGATTTGGACCATAAGGAAGGCTGAGTGCAAAAGAATCGATGGTTTCAAACTGTAGTGATGGAAAAGATTCTTGAGAGTCCCTTGGACTGCAAGGAAATCAAACCAGTCAAACCTAAAGGCAATCAATCTTGAATATTCATTGGAAGGACTGATGCTGAAGCTGAAGCTCCAATACTTTGGCCACCTGATGAGAAAAACTGACTCATTGGAAAAGACCCTGATACTCAGAAAGATTGAAGACGGGAGGAGAAGGGGACGACAGAGGATGAGATGGTTGTATACCAACTCCGACTCAATGGAAAGGAAGCTTCCAAAAATTCACATGTGGAGTTCAGAGCTTGCTCCATGTTTTTGCACCTTGACCAAAAGTTGACGGTTATCTGTTCCCTCCTGAAACAATCCCCACCAGGGTTACCACTGTCCTTACTTTTATTAATAACAGCACAGAAAAGATATGACTATTTTTGTATTTTATATAAATGGTTCAATTTATATTTTGTGAGGATCCCATTTCTTTTAAATATACTGCTTATATTTTTGCATAACACAGTTAGTCTTCCTCCTCATCCCAAACCTGCATCTTATAAAAGAAGCAAGATGCCTGCTTCCAGGACTGAGCGTTCAATTGCACTTAGTGATGTGAAAGTCACCTGCACTCCCCAGTGCACATCAGATGCATCCTGATGCCTCCCACGTGGGTAGGAGGATAGTAGGGAAGGTGAAAGGGGAGTCAGGCCACTGTGGGATGGTGGAGGAGGGAATTTTGTGAAGCTGGGTTCTAGAAATGACTCTCAAATTGGCGAAATGCTGCATTTTGAGATAATTATGTGTGAGGTGTGGTTATTTGTGCCTTCACTTTTTTAGCTCAGTGATATGAAGTAAATCACCAAAGTTGTTTTGATTGCCTGAACAAGATTCAATTTCAAGCTCATCTTGATAATGCATATATTCCAGTTGCAGGCATAATTCCTCCTTAAGAAATGAGAACTAAAAGAAGCTTCCCAGCTTGACAGGAGGGAATGTTTTGTGTATCTCTCAAAGGAAAATGTAGGTTAAAGGTGTGGTCCCTTTTCTAATCCAGTGATCCAGGGCTGTAAACACCCTTGGTTAGCTGTCCCCATCAGCCTTCACTAGGTCCAGGCATCCTTATTGTCTTGAAGGCTGTTGCCATTCAGCATAAGAGATCTTTTCCCTTGGAGCTAACATTAAATTAGGAAAGGAGTGACTTTATGGCCATAAAACATTTCCAAGTATATTGGAGGTTTTTTACAAAGAACCCCATGTTCCCTTGATGCATGCAAATATTATTGAAACAGGATGGAGGTCTGGATGGATTTTTTCTGTCATAGCCTGTAGTGAGAGAGACATTTTATACCCATTACAGCTCTTTTTCACCTTGGGGTTGCATTTGTTTTACGGGAATAAAGAATAACAGGAAATTGTAACTCGAGGTGTACACCCATATGGTATAGTAGGGTAAATCAGGGAGATAAGCTTCCAGTTGAACCTTAGTCATGAAATCAAAACATCTTTGATGATTCATTTCCTCTCCCTGCCCCCCTCCCCACCCCCAACCCTCAGCACTCACATTATAAATAGACACAGTTGTGAATGACAGTGCTGCTAGGGAGTATTCCAAAGTCAGACTTTCATTCTGACTAAACTTTCAGCTTGGTGTGATATATTCATATAAAATAATTTGTTCTTCCCTTCTGTAGCTTACAGCCTCCTTTCAAATCTTTAGTAGCTTAGTGTATTTCATTTATTGTCTTGAATATAATTTTGGGCATTCCCACCACCCCCCCTGCCCCCAACACTTCTGCTGTGTGAAAAACTGCTGTGGTTAATTTGCCTTTGAGCGACCTATTCAATGCAGTTCACAAGCCTAAATGCCTGTCTTTGCTTTTTTCCTTATTTTCCACCTTGGTATTTGGAAATGAGTTGAATGAGAGCAAGCAAAAGGAAATACCATTGCAGTGAATTAATTGGTACTAAACTCTGCTCATTATCCAATAGCTAACCGAGAGTACATTAGGGGCAACCTCATAGAACAAAGAAAAACAGTGCTGTAGGATGCATTTTTGTTCATTGCTTATCAAGGAAAAAATCTATTTTCAAAAAAAGCAAAAGGAAAATCAATGTCACTTTCACTCTTTACTGCTACACGTTAATTGGAGCAGTGGCAAAAACAAGTTGGCCTTTTAAGACCATCGATTTTACCTGGATGTATTATTGTGGATATTAACCATCTTCTAAATTCCAATTAAAATGATCGTACATGGGATGGATATTTGTTCAAAAGTTTCTCCAACAGATAAAACCTAGGAATAATTGAGAAAGCAGTGGGGATTATTATTATTTATGGCCAATTCTGCTTAATCATGTCTTTGTGAAAAAAATATCCCATATCTTCTCCAGGGTCCTCACAGTTGTTTGTCTACAGCAGAGCTCCAAGGAAGACCAGGGCTCCCTGTAAGGAGTAACTGACCTGGCCAAACAGTCACATAAAATCCAGAACACTTTTAGGATAAATTTTCAATTGAAGCTGGAAATTCCAAATGAATCACTGTTTTGGATCAAAAAAGATACTGATAGTTCGATTTTCTTTCTGTTCAGTAGGTTTGGAGAACATATACTTTGTTCCAATGTTTTCAGCCCAGTTAAACATGTTTGAGTTTCATTTTGGATTCAATTAGTGCATGTCACAACATGTTTGACAGATACATTAGTTCCATTAAGTATCTGTTCAAAATATAAATTCAAACTACCCTTCCTAATAACCCGGTAGAAAAAAAAAAGATAACGTCAGAGTAAGGCTTCAGGGCTCCATCTCAAATCTTATGGTTTCAACAGTTTTATTTTAATCCACTAGATCTTAGAGTCTATTTATACTACTTAAGAACATTTTCTCTTTCTTATGCAGAGCGATGAGAACAAAAGAATCACAATAAAAACAGCTGGATCCAGTGGTGGCTCTTCTTGTACACAAAGCAGAAAGTCAAAACCTTTCCACACTGCCCTGAAAGGCTACTGAGCTTTCCACAAAACTACTGCATTTACAGGTTTCTCGAAAGCATTATTAATGTTTCCGTAACTTTTCAACGTTCCTTTCCCTCTCCCCTGCATTTTGCTCTAGGTTATTGGAATGTTCCATTTAGTGACATGTAGGATATCGAAGTCTTGAGCTCTGTGACACCGAACTGAATTTAAAACAGCTCTTCTACTTTTAAACGGTATGTACAGGCTTACCTTATTTCTGACAAGATCCTACAAACATTCTTACGACTGTGTGGCACTGAATTTGCAGTCTTTCTTCTGAAGGTTATGTTAGGACAGTACACAATACCTGAAACTGAGCTGAAGTCAAGATTCTATGCCTCAGCCTTTTTTTTTTTTAACACTATCACTAGCTACTTTTAAAGAAAAATCAGTGGATTGCTTTGTACATGATACTGTCACACTTTAACATTTGTTGATTGAAAAAATAGACAATGACAAAATATATTATTCAATTCATTAACAAAATTATCTGTGTTTTACTAATCACAAAAGCATAAGTTTGAAGTCTAACATGAAAGTGCTACTGTTTATTCATTTCACAAGTAATCTTTGTGGTACTCAGGTACTCAACGTCTGCAAACATGATCAAACTTTTCCCATTTTGTCTAGAATCCATCCCAATATATGACTCTGATGTGTTACTATAGACATAGACACATTAGAAATGTGGGGAGCTACCAGGTTAAGAAGAAACAAGTGATTAAAAATAGAACTTCTGATCTCAATGAGGCAGCCCTGAGCGGTGGCCTGAAGCAAGATCTTAATTCCCTGCCCAGGAACTGAACCTGAGTAGCCTGGATGAAAACCAGGCATCCTCGCCACCAGACCAGCAAGGGCTAGAGGCTGGAAGCTATTTTCCCATGGATCTTTGGCCCCAGTGAAAAATACATTTATCACAGAGGCAGAAACTGTAAACGCAGGTACAAAGCATACTATTAGAGACACAACGTAACAAGTGGGAAAGCAGAGAGGAAACGGTTTGTTGAGTTAAGGCAGAAGCAAGGCAGACAGAGAGGGTGTGCGTGTCCCGAGTGAGGAGTGTTGAGTTTTGCCCCATAGCCACAGGTGTAAAGCCTTGCACCAAGGCCACAGAAGCAGAGCCCAGAATCAGGGCCACGTCGGGAACTGACTGGGCCCCTGGTAACCATTGCCCAAAGCCCCCAGATCATCACCAGCAGGCTTCCGGACTCATACTGGGCAAAAATGCCCACCCCGGTGTTCATCCTACAGCGCTGTGACCCATCACCTAACGTCAGCCTTCCAGCAGGAATTTTGTCTTGAGACTATGAAAACTGGCTACTAACCCACGGAAACCGTCGCCTCTCCTCGTCTGTCAGGAGGTCAGCCCACTGCACTCACAGTGCCCACAATATCTCTGCTCTTTGTTCTTAATAAACTCACCCTTCTGAAATGCTCTGTGTCTGGAAATACTTTTACAACCCGAGCTTGGATTGCTTCATCAAGGAGGAGCGCAGTAAAGAGGTGCTCATTTCATTGATGTAGCTCGTTCTTCTGAGCCTCTGGCTTCCTTCAGGCCAATTATCTGGTTTCTTTTTCCACACCTAGCCTACCCTGGGACCCTCCCCTGGGTGTGCATGCACCCAGTCAAGAAGGATCTTGAAATGAAGGCTTCTGGGAGGAACAAGACTCAGTATGACCTCGCATTATCCCCTGACTTTTGACCCCCAAGGAGCCTTTCTAGCATTTGTAGTGTCTCACTTAACCCCAAAAGGGGAAGGCGTAGATCCCTTAATCCTTTATTCAACCAGGGTTTTGCCCCTCTTTGTCCTTGCCGTGATTATTACCTTGACTACTGCCATGACTATCACCTTAAGGTGTTTACAAGGGAAAAAAACCAGGCTATTTACTCTGTTTGCCCCTCCATTTCAGAGGTCAAACAGGAGACTGACTGCAAATGCCTCAACTGGAGCCCATCTATCTCTTGTCTCAGAACATGCTAACAGTGTCCAGCCTGAAGCCCACGTCTTTGTGCCCATGAAGCTCAAACAGGAGGCAGTTGTAAATGTCTAACCTGGAACCCATCTATCTCCTGCCTCATGTCCACATGACGCGGCAATCCAACTTCTGAGCATACACATGAAGGAACTGAAATCAGAACCTCAAAGAAGTACCTGCACCCTCATGTGCATTGAAGCATTATTCAAAATAGGCAAGCCATGAGTTCAGTTCACTCACTCAGTCGTGTCCAGCTCTTTGCAACCCCTCGGACTGGAGCACACCAGGCCTCCCTGTCCATTACCAACTGCCGCAATTTTCTCAAACTCATGTCCATCGAGTCGGTGATGCCATCCGACCATCTCATCCTCTGTTGTCCCCTTCTCCTCCCACCTTCAATCCTTCCCAGCATCAGGGTCTTTTAAAAAGAGTCAGTTCTTCGCATCAGGTGGCGAAAGTGTTGGAGTTTCAGGTTCAGCATCAGTCCTTCCAATGAACACCCAGGACTTAACTCCTTTAGGATGGACTGGCTGGATCTCCTTGCAGTCCAAGGGACTCTCAAGAGTCTTCTCCAACACCACAGTTCAAAACCATCAATTCTTCGGCACTCAGCTTCCTTTATAGTCCAACTCTCATATCCATGCATGACTATTGAAAAAACCATACCTTTGACTAGACGGACCTTTGTTGGAAAAGTAATGTCTCTGCTTTTTAACATGCTTTCTAGTTTGGTCATAACTTTTCTTCCAAGGAGCAAGCATCTTTTAATTTCATAGCTGCAATCACCATCTGCAGTGATTTTGGAGCCCCCCAAAATGAAGTCTGTCACTGTTTCCACTGTTTCCCCATCTATTTCCCATGAAGTGATGGGACCAGATGTCATCATCTTAGTTTTCTGAATGTTGAGCCAACTTTTTCACTCTCCTCTTTCACTTTCATCAAGAGGCTCTTTAGTTTACCTTCACTTTCTGCCATAAGGGTGGTGTCATCTGCATACCTGAGGTTATTGATATTTCTCCTGGCAATCTTGATTCCAGCTTGTGCTTCATCCAGCCTGGCATTTCTCATGATGTACTCTGCACATAAGCTAAATAAGCAGGGTGACAATATACAGCCTTGATGTACTTACTCCTTTTCCTATTTGGAACCAGTCTGTTGTTCCATGTCCAGTTCTAAGTGTCGTTTCCGGAACTGCATACAGATTTCTCAGGAGGCAGGTCAGGTGGTCTGGTATTCCCATCTCTTTCAGAATTTTCCACTTTGTTGTGATCCACACAGTCAAAGGCTTTGGCATAGTCAATGAAGCAGAAATAGATGTTTTTCTGGAACTCTCTTGCTTTTTTTTATGATCCAACGGATGTCGGCAATTTGATCTCTGGTTCTTCTGCCTTTTCTAAATCCAGTTTGAACATCTGGAAGTTCACAGTTCATGTACTGTTGAAGCCTGCATGGAGTATTTTGAGCATTACTTTGCTAGCGTGTGAGATGAGTTCAATTGTGTGCAGTTTGAGCATTCTTTGGCCTTGTCTTTCTTTAGGATTGGAATGAAAACTGACCTTTTCCAGTCCTGTGGCCACTACTGAGTTTTCCAAATTTCCTGGCATATTGAGTGCAGCACTTTCACACCATCATCTTTTAGGATTTGAAATAGCTCAACTGGAATTCTATCACCTCCACTAGCTTTGTTCATAGTGATGCTTCCTAAGGTCCACTTGACTTGGCATTCCAGTATGTCTGGCTTTAGGTGACTGATCACACCATCGTCATTATCTGGGTCATGAAGATCTTTTTTGTATAGTTCTTCTGTGTATTCTTGCCTCTTCTTCTCAATATCTTCTGCTTCTGTTAGGTCCATACCATTTCTATCCTTTATTGAGCCCGTCTTTGCATGAAATGTTTTCTTGGTATCTCTAATTTTCTTGAAGAGATCTCTAGTCTTTCCCATTCTGTTGTTTTCCTCTATTCCTTTGCACTGATCACTGAGGAAGGCTTTCTTATCTCTCCTTGCTATTCTTTGGAACTCTGCATTCAAATGGGTATATCTTTCCTTTTTTCCTTTTCCTTTTTCTTCTCTTCTTTTCATAGCTGTTTGTAAGGCTTCCTTAGACAGCCATTTTGCCTTTTTGCAAAACCAAGGACTGGGAGCTGACTGTGGCTCAGATCAAGAACTCCTTATTGCCAAATTCAGACTTAAAATTGAAGAAAATAGGGAAAACCACTAGGCCACTCAAGTATGACCTACATCAAATCCCTAACGATTATACAGTGAAAGTGACAAATAGAATAAAGGGATTCGATCTGATAGACAGAGTGACTAAAGAACTATGGACGGAGGTTCATGACATTGCACAGGAGGCCTTAATCAAGACCATCCCCAAGAATAAGAAATGCAAAAAGGCAAAATGGTTGTCTGAGGAGGCCTTACAAACAGGCAAGCCATAGAATGACCTAAATGTACTTTGATGAGTGAGTGAATTAAAAAAAAATGTAATATATATTATATTATTTAAAAAAAAGAAGAAAATCTGCCATTTGCAGCAGTGTGGATGAACTGGGAGGGTGAAAATAAAAATAATGCTAAGTGAAATAAGCGAGACAGAGAAAGACAAATACCGTATTGTTTCATTTACATACAGAATCTTAAAACAATGAAACAAGTAGCTTTAGAGAAATACCGAGTAGAATGATGGTCGCTGGGTCAGGGGAGAGGAGAAATGGGTGATTTAGGTCAAAGGGCACAAATTTTCAGTTATATGAAAAAGAAGCTCTGAAGTTCTAATGGACAGCATGGTGACTCCCGTTATTATGTTACTGAACACTTGAAAGCTGCTGAGAGTAAATCTTAAGCATTCTCACCTCAAAACTGAAAACTTCTTAAGTAATGGATGCATGAATCATCTTGATCTTGGTAATCATCACACAATGTTATGTCAAACCATCATGCTGTATAATTTAAACATATACAATTATATTTATCAATTATTCCTCAACGGAGTTAAAAAAAAAAAAAAAGAAACAAGAGACATTACACCACTTACAATTCACAAGTCAGAAAGAAAACAGGCTGGGGCCTCGAAGAGTCAGATGGATGGAGAGAGAATGATGGACCTTCCGTGTTTTCAATCCCAAGTACATCACACAGCTCTCTCAGAGCCACACAACAAGTATTTCCAATCTCAAGGAGCAGCAGTAATTATAAATCACTTACTTATTGATAGGAAATACAAATCCTTAAGCTTCTGAGTTATTCTTTAGCTTCTTTTTTTAAAAATTAATTTATCTTAATTGGAGGCTAATTACTTTACAAAATTTTGGTGGTTTTTGCGATACACAGACATGAATCAGTCATGGGTGTACATGTTCCCAACATCCTGAACCCCCCGCTCCCCCGCCCCATCCCTCTGGGTTTTCCCAGAGCACCAGCTTTGGGCGCCCTGCTTCACGCATTGATGTCGGGTTGCAGACGGCTTTCAGTTCCATGGGCACTCTGGGTTGACCTGGGCAGCTGCTAACAGCGCAGCAGACACGACTAGAACTTCCCGGGCTGTGCAAAGGCTCTTTTATTCTCACTTTGTAAAACCAGAGATGGAGACTGTTTCAGACAGCAGTCTCCAAAACAGCCTCACAAAAGCAGAAGGCCAGATGAGCCTTAATAATTAACAGCAAAGCTCTTTAACAGTGAAGGCAAAGAAAGTGGCATATTCTCTAGAAAGCTGAAAGACAGAGTAACTTCTTTCTTGATAATGAGGAAACACAGAAATTAAATGCAATGTGTGAATGAGAATTGAATCCTGGGCCAGAGGTGAAAAAAGTAAAATGGACATTATTGATTTGACTTCAAAACTTCAGATAATACCTATTGGTTAGATATTAGTATTCTACCAATATTAAATTTCCTGAATTTGGCAATGTGCTTTGATTTATTGAAGTAAATACCCTTGTTTTTAGAAGATCCACGTTTACAATTTAGAAGTGAATGGGCACAGCTTCTGTAACTTTTTCTTAGTAGTTCAGGGAGAAAAAAGTATGTGTGAGTATTTGTGTATGTGCAATGGAAGAGAAAGAGAGAGAGGGAATGATAAAGCAAAGGTGGCAAAATAATTGGTAAATTTGGATAAAGGGTATACGGAACTTATTTGTACTATTGTAACTTTCTGTCCATTTGTAATTATATAAAAATCATAAAGTTAAAAAAAAAAAAGAATACCTCTCCTTAAAAACATGTAACTCAAGAGGCCTTCAGCATTATACTTAGTTGTTTCAGTCATCAAGAGCCATGATTATTATCTCCACACTTAAAAACATATATATTTATAGTGATTAACTGCTCCCCAGCTGAGCAGCAAGCCTGTCCCTATTCTCACAATAGGAGATAAGCCTGGCCACCCACCAACGTGAAGGTATTGGGCGACTCTTTTGTTCTAGTTACTATTGTTCATGACATTGAGAATTTAGTGATTATAAAACAACAACAATTTATTATCTCTCATGTTTTCTGTGGACAGGGATTCACGAGGACTCAGCGGCAGTGGTGGTGGTTTGGACTTCAGCCTGCCAGGCTCCTCTGACCATGGGATTTCCTAGGCAAAAATACTTGGGAGGATTTCCCTTTTCTTCTCCAGGGGATCTTCCTGACCCAGGGATCGAACCTGCGTGCCCTGCTTAGAGGATTCTTCACCACTGAGCCACCTGGGAAGGCCCCAGAAAGGACTTATCTGGGTGTTTCTGACTTGGGGCCTCTGAAGCAGCTGGCGATTAGATGGGCCTCTTTCTCTCCAAGCTGTTTCAGTGACTTTTCTGTGACCTTTCCGCACGGGCTTGATTGGGCCTCCTCCCATCATGGTGGCCTCAAGGGAGCTGGACTTCCTACCTGTGACTCAGAATTCTAAGAAGCTGTCCTAAGGGAACCAAGAGGAGGCTACATGACCACTTATTAAACAGCCTTGGAAATCCACATTAATTCCTTCTGATATAATCTCAAACCTGTCCAGATTAAGGGGAGGAAACACAGACCCCACTTTTTGATGGCAAGTGTTTCAAACTCCCACTGTAAGAACAACACGTGGGATGAGAGATCTTATCACAGTCATCTTGAAAACTACAATCTGTCACTTCTGACACATATCTGTAAAGCAAGATGATTACAGATGGTCTCATACGGCTCTTTTCCAGAAAGTTAAGGCCTATCCCTAGGTTGCCTGAAGTCTCAAGGCCTATAGAGACATAAATTTGACTGTCTCTGTACCAGAGAGTGCCTAAACCACTGCTTTTTGGTCTGTTTTGTTTCTACAAAATCTAAGTTGCTGGTCCAAATATCACAGTTTTCCCATTTAAAAAGTACATGTGCACGGTTTAAATTCCTTTAGATACCCTCAAGTGGCATAAGCTCGTCTATTGATAAAATAACAGTGTGACGTTAAGTGAGTGACTGAGTTGAGAGTCCTCTTGAAAACAAAGCTCGACATGGGGTTATGAATAGGTAGTTTGTTAGCAGGTTTGCTCAGGGACCAGGAGTGATGGAAACAGAGAATATAAGAAGGACGGGGAATACTCAGTCCCACTGTCCATTATGGAGTTACTGTAGCCATGGGGAATTGGGGCTTGCTGCAAATGAGGATGGATTGGGAGGGGTAATGATCTATCATGTTCTTTCTCCATGAGTCAAGGGTTGCTCCAGTGGGTGTGGACTGTCCCCATATCGGGCCTTCCACATTAGTACAAAAAAAAAGGGGGTGCTGAGCATAAATCAAAAGACAAAACAAGGATGAGTTTGGTGTCACATTGCAAGTGGGTCTGAAACAGTGTGAGGTAGGGCTCGGACGCACCCAAAACACTTCACAATGACGACTGACCCAATCGACACTCTGAGCAATAAACGGCTACTTTTCTCTGTGTTTGGAATGTGGCGATAAGATATTAACAGTGGTATTCAAATATTAAGAACTGTGGTGTGATGGGAGCCTATTGTGAAATTTTCAGGAATTTTGTTTGCTGGTTAAATAAAACTGCTATTAAAAATTAAATTGTATAAACTTACAATTAAATAAATTATATTTTTAAAAAAACAAAGAAAATAAGCACTCACAATTCATCACTTTCTAAATAGTTTACTGCATTTGCTCTGATCTTGACACTCTTTTTGATTTTTAAGGCAAAAATGCTACATAATGGTACAGCAATGCCCATCTGTTCCCACTTCTATATTCAGTAACGCTACAGTGGTAACTTGAAATCAGTCATGGTAGGGGTATTTGTGCCATGGCCACCAAAACACTACAAATCCAGTCTCTGCTCTGTGTGTGTGTGTGTGTGTGTGTGTGTGTGTGTGTCTGTGTCTGTGTGTGTATGTGTGTGAATGGTTATTTAGCATTTACCAGTGCACCAACAACCAATCATTTTTGCTTTTGTCATTTTCACTCCTGCTAATTACTGTTAACTCCATCTCCTTCCCTCACCCCTATTCCAGCAGCATCATCTTTATGTTCATTGTCTTGAAGAAGGGTAAAAGGGGACAAACAACAATTGCTTTCTGGGCTTCTGAGTTTTAAAAGTTTAGGTCCTGTTGGGGGAAAAAAGGATGAGCACACACACAGATGATAAAATAGATCTGGGACAAGGTAAGATGTGCAAAATGGGTTTCCCTGGTGGCTCAGTGGTAAAGAATCTGCCTATCAATTCTGGATATGTGGGTTTGATCCCTGGGTTGAGAATGTTCCCTGGAGAAGAAAATGGCAACCCACACCAGTATTCTTGCCTGGGAAATTCCATGGACAGAGAAGTCTATGGGCTACAGTCCATGGGTCGCAAAGAGTCAGACACAACTTAGCGATTAAACAGCGAAAACAACAAGGTGTGTAAAAGCAAAGTTTACCAGCTTACCCACCCCTCAAACCAAGTAAGGGACTTGAGAGTAGGGAGGAGCATGCAGATGATTGCCTAAGAGAGAAAAACCATGAGATTTTATGCTCAATGTCTTGGGAGTAGATTGATAAGCAATAACAACAAGACGGACTTGGAGGAGAGAAGCTAAGGAGTTAGATCACCTTTGGTAAAATCCGAGGTGCTCCGTAAGAGCCTGAGATGGAAAGGGAAGCAGATTGTCTGGACAACTGACCCTGACTGATGTCACAACAGCCCGGCCTTCAACAGTGTCATGGTTGGGTCTCTGTAGAATGCCTCCTGAAGACCCAGGATGGCATGACAATAGTGAAGGGATGCACACTGACCCCCCAGGCTGCCCACTGCTGTGGCCCAGCAGCCTGAGGTGGGGGAGAGAGAGTCCCCTCTGCGATCTTTACAGACGGATCTTAGGACTGGGCAGCAGTAGTCTATATAACCAAAGATGAGAAGCAGGATGAAGGATGGCTCCACGGATGCAGACACGACAGAGGACTCCGTATCCCTGATGCCGCACCACTCAAACAACCATGGCACAGTGAGAGCCCTGGGGCTGACATCCAGTCCCAACAAAGCACGGGGAAATCCTGAATTAATTAAAATCAAATTTGTACTTCATTGTGGCAGAGAGGCTCATAATAGAAATTAACTAGAGTTAAAGGAAATAAAAAGAGCTGACTTTCTTACACACCTGTTTGTGAACTTGGATTACTACCTGCTGCACTTTGACTGGATGGGAAAATCAGTTTCTGAAAACATACCTGCTTTCAGGGTGCTTTTTGGGTTTGTTGTACAATTTGCAACATGAGGCACAAAGCGTAGGCCTGCTGCTTCCAAGGGTCGGTTGATAATAGGCTGTATTGATTGAACTAGAGATTATGACAGTGGGAGTCCCGAAATGCTCCAGGAACTTTCAAGGGACAGTCCTTTGGAAACATAAAAGGGTATTATTAACATTTTCATGTCATGTCTAATGTCTGGGAAACATTCTTATGCCAGGACAAAGTCTGTGAGGCACCGACACACTTGAAGAAACCTGTATTTTTCCCTCTCTCCTTCTTTGGAAGACTATCATTTTTACAACTATTCACTGCCCTTCTGTGATAGAGTATTCTATTTCCCTATTGCATTGGCATCAGGAAAACACAGTAGCCACGTGACTTACTCTGACAAAGAAACATGGGAGAAGTGATGTGTGTCAGATAAGAAAATATTTCCTATCTTCACCACTTTTTTGACCCACAATGCTCTAGATTTTAGAACACTAATGGGAAAAATGATTCCAACTCTTCACCGCTCCCTATATAATGCGTGATTTTGTAGCAACTTCCATCAAGGGCAGAGATCCTCTTTCCTGGAATCTGGGCTGGCCCATGACTTGGTTTGGCCAATAGAATGTGGTAGAAGCCACGATGTGCTATTTTATAACCTAATTGGCAGGAACCCAGATACTGTCATGTGAACAAGCCTGGCTTAGCCTATTGAGGAATGAGGATGAAGAACGAGGGGACCGCAGATGAGATGGCTCATCTGAGATGATCTTGGACCAGTCCATTTCAAGTCATCCACCATACATGTGAGGGAGCCGAGCTGACATCAACTGAGCCTCACCCAGATCAGCAGGCAGGTAACTCAGCAAAAAACATAGATGCTTATTCCTGAATACTGCTAAAGATGTGTAGTGATCTGAAATTGCCACATTAAAGTGTCCAGAGATAACTGGTACACAGATTAGTCAGCCTGCACCTCAAGGTGCAGAAAATGCAGAACACAGCTATAGACAGCATGCAAATAGCATGAAGTCTCAACAAGAAACTAACCTTTTTTAATTGTAAGTCACTGAGATATGGGACTGTTACCCAGAATAGCCTAGCCCATGCTGACTGATACATCAATCAATCTTCCTAACCAAGCTTCCTCTACTTCAGATTTATTTTTTCTTCCTATTTGATTTCTATTTCATAGAAACCGGATTTGCATAAATTCCTCATGATATTGCTATCTAGCTGCTTCTCACATTTTCCCATGTGTGCGTGCGTGCTAAGTTGCTTCAGTCATGTCCAACTCTTTGAGACCCTATGGACCATAACCTGCCAGGCTCCTCTTACCATGGGATTCTCCAGGCAAGAATACTGTAGTGCATAGCCATGCCCTCCTCCAGGGGATCTTGGCAATCCAGAGATCAAACCCACATCTCTTACGTCTACTGCATTGGCAGGCAGGTTTGCCTGGGGAAACCCACCTAGCGCCACCTGGGAAGCCCTCTTGCTATTCATCCTAAACTTTTCCTGACTTTAGGCCTTAGGATTCATCTCTTTTCCAGGATCCCTGGACCACAAGACTAAGTTTTAGCAAATTGGAAATTTCTGCACTTTCTTTAGTGATAAGAGTTTGCAAGACCAAGGCCAAGGTCATACTTTGGGGGCCATCTGCACATTACCTTTAGAATTCACTTACTTTCACTTTGATTCACAAGAGCATTTAAGGTGTAGTGTCAAACAACCAGCAAAGCATGACTTTTATTCTAGTTTCCAAGTAGCTGGAAAATTGCTACTGAGCAAAATTTGAAACAGACCATTCATCTTTCCTAGGGAAATACATGTGCCATCAGAACACTATATAAGATTCTTTATTTATACCATACAGAACACGCTTAGGCATTCAGTCAGTGAAGAGTAGTAGACAAAGGAAGTTTTAAAAGGAGTTGTCAACCCACTATACTGACTAATGTAGAGTATGATAATTGCTTTTTGGAAGGTTGGATTTGATCAAACACTGTTCCCACTAGCTAGAGAAAAGGGTCTATCATCTTCAGAGTTCCCTGACCACAACTTTCTATTCTTAGGAGGGATATTAGATGCAAGGTTACTGGGGAGCCACTATGCTTGGGAGAAGCATAAGGTCAAACATAGGGATATACCTGGTTAGAAACCACTGCTGACTGGAGCTCCCATGCACTGCCGATGGGAGTGAAAACTGGTCCAATCACTTAGAAAAACCAACTTATCTGTGGAAGTGCAACATTTGCACCTTCTATGATTCAGCAACCTTATTTCTGGGTATATATGCAATAGAAAGCATATATCTTTGTACCAAAAGATATACAACAGAATATTTATAGCAGCATTATTCATAATAGTCCCCCAATTCAAAACTGTCCAAATTCCCAACAGAAGCCTAATGGAAAAAATAATTGTGGTATACTCATAGAATATTACCTAGTGGTGAACATGAACAATCTATGACTATACACAAAGCATCATAAATCTACTTCACAGATGCAATGTTGAGGAGGAAAAAACCTCAGGTGCAAAGAAATTTATACTGTATGAGTCCATTTTCATGAAGTTTAAACATAAGCAAAACTAAAGTTCGGTGGTTTTGAGGTTGGGATATTTGTTGGTGTTAGAGGGTGGTGACTTGGAGGTGGGCAGGAGGAGGGCTTCTGGGACTGGCAAAGTTCTGATTCTTGATGTGGGCATTGATGACACACATGGTTTCACGTGTGAAAGTTCTGCGAGTTGTTCTCTTATGCTTTACACATTCCTCTGTGCTCATATTACCTTTCACTAGACGTAAGGGGGAAAAAGACAAGAAAGAATACACACCAAATTACTGTCTGTCAGGAAGCATTTAACAAAAGGCTTCCCGAGTGCTGTTTTGGATCTGTCAGGAACTCTCTGGCCCTTATTAATTCCTGAATATTCAGGAATTAAGAGGAGAGGCACGCCTTTCCCCGGGGCTGAGGAATCCAGGCATTTCTCATTACGGTGATAAGTACCCTCTTCCTTTTTTATGAGCCATAAGGTAAAAGGTGATTGTTTGCAACTCTCTCTTTGATAGGGATCATCTTATGTTTTGTAAGTCTGGAATTTTAATCTTTATCTTTGCTGAGAATAACTACAGTATATGTGCCCAAGCCATGTTGATTAAAACACCTTTGCTCCATCAGAGCTTTGGTCCCCGTGTCTTTCTTTCTTTCTTTCTTTCTTTCTTTCTTTCTATTCTTTCTCTCTTTCTCTCTCTCTCTATTTCTGGCTAATTCCTTGGGGCGCAGAGGCCCGCTGAGCTCACTTTCTTGCCGGGGCTTCTAAGACCCTCTCGAGAAGGCGCCCTGTGCCCCCACCCACTCGAGAGGGCACCCGGTGCCTACGTGCAGCAGCGCGAGACCTAAGACCAGGACTCTATTGGATTTCCATGTAAACCAGGGGATATCAGCCTCTTTCTCTCTCTAACTCTCCGGACTACCAGGTTCCGGTCCATTAAAGGACCAAGAAGCGCTATCAGCCTCTTTCTCTCTCTTACTTTCTTATCCTCGACTCCGGACCACCAGGTTCCGGTCCATTAAATGACCAACACTGTCAATCCTGTTTTCTCTTGGTTATATCTTATGATCTTCCCAACTATCCCTATTATAAAGTCTCCTAGTATTACTGACCTCTCTTTTTTGTATTTATTTCATTAAAAATTTTATATTCATTTGTGTGAATCTCGCACATGACAAGAATAGTGCCTGGAACATAGTAAATATTTAAGAAATATTTTCAGGTGAATATATGGAGGTCTATGTTTCTATAACATCACAAGGGTATGCAGGTTTTGTTTAGAGACTGTGTCGCATTTTGTTTGCCAATGAACCACATGTCTGGCACAATGCCTGGTACATAGTGGACCCTCATTATATATATATCTGTGTATGTATATACATACATACTTATTTTTTTTAAAAGGAAGGAAGGGAGGGAAGAAGAGATGGACAGAGAAGAGAAAAAGCATGGTTTCCCCAATGCATAGGAGGCAGCTTACAGCTCTATAGTATGATATTTGTATCATCCTGCTCATAAATACCTCACAGAGAATTTATAATTTTTTTCCATATTAACTTTGTAATCATCAAACCCTCAACTGGAGAAAAATGGACTGACCAGACAATGCTCAGATTCAAGTATGAGGACTCAAGCCAGATGAATTGGATCTTTCCCCAACCTTCTGACTATCTCCCCAAAGATGAGCCATGGCCCTTGAGAAGCACAGCCAAAGATAAGCATAGCCCTGGGTCTGCATACAGCTCTACAACATAGGCTACGTTTAGTGAGAAATATCAACAGTATTAATGTAATGCCATCCTGGAATGCGAAGTCAAGTGGGCCTTAGGAAGCATCACTATGAACAAAGCTACTGGAGGTGATGGAATTCCAGTTGAGCTATTTCAAATCCTAAAAGATGATGCTGTGAAAGTGCTATACTCAATATGCCAGCAAATTTGGAAAACTCAGCAGTGGCCACAGGACTTGAAAAGGTCAGTTTTCATTACAATCCCAAAGAAAGGCAATGCCAAAGAATGCTCAAACTACCACACAATTGTACTCATCTCACATGCTAGTAAAGTAATGCTTAAAATTCTCCAAGCTAGGCCTCAACAGCATGTGAACCATGAACTTTCAGATAATCAAGCTGGATTTAGAAAAGGCAGGGGAGCCAGAGATCAAATTGCCAACAACTGCTGGATCATTGATAAAGCACGAGAGTTCCAGAAAAACATCTACTTCTGCTTTATTGACTATGCCAATGCTTTTGACTGTATGGATCACAACAAACTGGAAAATTCTGAAAGAGATGGGAATACTAGACCACCTTACCTGCCTCTTGAGAAATCTGTATGCAGGTCAAGAAGCAACAGAACTGGACATGGAACAACAGACTGGTTCTAAATCAGGAAAGGAGTACATCAAGGCTATATATGTCACCCTGTTTATTTAGCTTATATGCAGAGTGCATCATGAGAAATGCTGGACTGGATGAAGCACAAGCTGGAATCAAGATTGCCGGGAGAAATATCAATAACCTCTCATATACAGACGACACCACCCTTATGGCAGAAAGCAAAAAAGAACTAAAGAGCCTCTTAATGAAAGTGAAAGAGGAGAGTGAAAAAGCAGGCTTAAAACTCAACATTCAGAAAATGAAGATCATGGCATCTGGTCCCATTACTTCATGGCAAATAGATGGGGAAACAGTGGAAACAGTGATAGACTTCAGTTTTGGGGCTCCAAAATCACTGCAGATGGTGACTGCAGCCATGAAATGAAGACACTTGCTTCTTGGGAAAAAAGTTATGACCAACCTAGACCAGAGACATTACTTTGCCAACAAAGGTCCGTCTAGTTAAGGCTATGGTTTTTCCAGTGGTCATGTATGGATGTGAGAATTGGACTATAAAGAAAGCTGAGCACCGAAGAATTGATGCTTTTGAACTGTGCTGGAGAAGACTCTTGAGAGTCCCTTGGACCTCAAGGAGATCAAACCAGTCAATCCTAAAGGAAATCAGTCCTGAATATTCATTGGAAGGATTGATGTTGAAGATGAACATCCAATACTTTGGCCACCTGATGTGAAGAACTGACTCATTTGGAAAGACCCTGATGATAGGAAAGATTGAGGGCAGGAGGAGAAAGGGATGACAGAGGATGAGATGGTTGGATGACATCACTGACTCAGTGGACATGACTTTGAGTAAACTGTGGGAGTTGGTGCTGGACAGGGAGGCCTGGTGTGCTGCAGTCCATGGGATCGCGAAGAGTCAGACATGACTGAGCAACTGAACTGAACTGAACTGAATATTATTAGGAATCATGGTTTCAGGAATCATGCTAAAAATCCCTGTACATCCTCAGGAAAATTCCAGGAGAGGCTGGCTAGTATCATTCCCTCTTCAGGGATGCTGAAGTTAAGTGCTTGCCTGAGGCCTTAGAGCTAACTTTAACTAAAAGAGTCTTCACTTGAACCCAAAGGTCTTAATCCACTGAGCATCCCCGCCCATTAAAAACATAGCCAGTATTGGCTAAGCTAAGTCTTTCCACAATGACCACAGGTCACGTTTCTTGAGACAAGGCACCAAACCCTCTTGTAAGTGCTTACACACTCCCTGGGTCGCGATTTGCTCCTGAACAGATGAAGAAATAGAGACCCCGAAGTTCAGGGCATGCTGCTCCAAGGTGGTCTGACGTGCAGGTGGAGAGGCAGCCTGGCTCCACATGAGCAGCCTTAGTCATCACTGAGTCCAGTGCTTCACAAACTGGGGCCTGCCTGGGAAAGGCATGCGGGGCTTGTACAGATTTGAGAGCCCCATCCTACAGCCTGGGATTCAGCAGGTGTGGGACAGACTCAGCATCTGCATTTTGGCACACCTGGAGACTCATGAAGCCCCACACCCTCTCCCCTCAGCTTGCTCTACGCATTTCTCTCACTGCTCAGGAGTTTTAAGCTTTTCTTTAATAAACTGGTGATCTAATGGGAGAAAAGAGCACAATATTTTCTGAATTATCCCCAGATGTTGCCACTCCTCACAAAAATATTTTCTCCTAATGTTATCTTATGGACTAGACAGTAATGTAAATGGCTTTAAAAATAATAACAAGACTAAGATTTTAAAGATGATAATAAAATATTCTCACATTTGCTCCAAGACACAGATGTTTTTGCTGATAAAAGGGGTAATTTACCCTAAGATGATTTTCAATCTTTGATAATTTAGAGACTAAATGATGAGGCTTTAAGAAAAAGAAAGAATCTGCATTTTGAGCAAGTGCCCAGATTTTGTGGATGTTGCTCATTCAGGAACTGCTCTTCAAGGGGAGGCCATTTTAACCTCCAAGAGCCCATGCTGAGGAAGACGCAATCACCTCCTTGAGTCCCAGGGTGGCTTAAAGGTTATATTGTCTTCAACTTGTGGCACAGGGCAGGTGTCAACCAATGAATCTTGAATAAAGCAGTGAAATGACTTGCACAGGATCATGTAGCTCAATGGCACTGTGAAGATTAAATTTACACTGTCATTCCAGAGACAAAGTCTGTAGGGACTCTCCAGATTGCTTTTGAAGAATGTATTGATACCTCTCACATATTAGACCAGCAGGACATCCAAGAAGCTGAAATTCAGGTGTTCTCCATCTCTCACAAGATCTAGAATAGCTTCTTGAATATAAAGATCACCCAAAAATCATCTGCTAAATTGAACGGAAGCGGTATTGTCCTCATTCTACTCCCTGGAGGAAAGATTCAGTAATTATGCTAAATTAGGAAATGCTTGCTGTTTTCTTCCAGCGTGTGGTCCTTTCTCTCATGGATCACAATTTAGTTTGCTTGCCACAGTGTACTTTTGTATATACTATTACCAATAGCACTTTTTTTTTTTTTCATTTAGACTAACCCTGGAAGGCTAACTGAAAGTTGGACAGTGAAGAAAGCTGAGCACCGAAGAATTGATGCTTTTGAACTGTGGCGTTGGAGAAGACTCTTGAGAGTCCCTTGGACTGCAAGGAGATCCACCAGTCCATCCTAAAGGAGATCAGTCCTGGGTGTTCATTGGAAGGACTGATGCTGAAGCTGAAACTCCAATACTTTGTCCACCTCATGCGAAGAGTTGACTCATTGGAAAGACCCTGATGCTGGGAAAGATTGGGGGCAGGAGGAGAAGGGGACGACAGAGGATGAGATGGCTGGATGCCATCACTGACTCGATGGACATGAGTTCGGGTAAACTCCAGGAGTTGGTGATGGACAGGGAGGCCTGGCATGCTGTGATTCATGGGGTTGCAAAGAGTAGGACATGACTGAGAGACTGAAGTCAACTGAACTGAACCCTGGAAGACAGAGAGAAAGAGTAACGGTTTCTTGTTCATTCCTGTTTAACTTCAGCAATATACTAATGTGATCAATATCTAGTTCAATTCCATTGTTGGTAACAATGAAACATTGCCATCCATTGATATGTTTCCTCAGAGGAAGTGAGAGCATTCAATCACACTTCATCCTATTCACCCTCCTGTGTGAAAGTTAGGTAGATATTTTTTGGAAAATAGAAAGAAATCAAGGCTTTCTTGATTTCTGAGGTGGGAAATGGAACCCTACCATCACAGAAGCTTGGAATTCATGCAACTCAGAAAGTTGTAGGGCCTTTGCATCACTTGGAAACTGAGCTGAGCCTCCTGAGGTGGGAAATGGAACCCTACCATCACAGAAGCTTGGAATTCATACAACTCAGAAAGTTGTAGGGCCTTTGCATCACTTGGAAACTGAGCTGAGCCTCTGGTATTCTGGACTTCCCTGATAGCTCAGTTGGTAAAGAATCTGCCTGCAATGCAGGAGACCCCGGTTCGATTCCTGGGTTGGTAAGATCCGCTGAAGAAAGGACATGCTGCCCACTCCAGTATTCTTGGGCTTCCCTGGTGGCTCAGCTGGTAAAGAATCCACCTGCAATGCGGGAGACCTAGGTTTGATCCCTGGGTTGGGAAGATCCCCTGGAGAAAAGAACGGCTACCTACTCCAGTATTCTGGCCTGGAGAATCATGGACCGTATAGTCCATGGGGTCTCAAAGAGTTGGACATGACTGAGCAACTTCCACTCCGGTGTTCTGGATAACGTGTTTACGGAAAAGAGAGTTTTGTACAGTATCCCGAATAGATGCCACCATCTCCCCTGTCCTCCTTCGTTTGGCCTGATTTTCCCTGCTGATGTTCCTGTCCCCAGCACAGGCACCTTCCTTCTCCCCGGGCAAAGGGCAGTGGGGTCTGTGCCGCCCTCGATTCCCTTCCATCTGGCCCACCGTCATCCCATCAGTGACTATCCTGAGGCTTCGCTCTCCCCGTAGCTGGGCTGCCAGTGAGCCCCTAGACATGTGGAGCCCCTTCCGCCAGCTCCGCGTGTCCATCTGCCAGGCTGTGCCACTTTGCTTCCAGTGGTTTGTTCCTGAGGTCTGCTTCAGAAAGCGCCCTGAGACGACAGGAACTCTTTACTCCTGGTGCCTGGGGGTTTACATCACCCTAGGCTGGCCCACCGCCAAGGGGTGACCAGGGCAGAAGGAGGAAAGCCCAGCTCCTTACTGCCAAATGAAACAAACTCCAAGGCACTGCTGGTGCTCCAGAGCGCCTCGTGGGGTGCGCCTGGGGCCGGGGCTTCACTGAAAGCTCCCCCTGGCCTGTCTCTTCTCTTTCTCTGACATGCTTCCCCCCCACTCACTGGTTTCTGCTGAGAGCAACTCCATGGGAAGTTCCTTTCCATGGACCCTCGCCTAGAGAGCCCCGACCCAGAACAGTCCTACTGCAGTGTCCGCCTTTCCACTCCTGGAAGCTACCACCTTAGTTCATGACCCACCGTGGAAGCACCTGGATCACCATCTCAGCTCCTGACTCGTCCCGCTCACGACTGTTCCACGTCATCCTGAGTGTGCCCCTGAGCACCGCAGTCCTCTGATCAAAACGCAGCAATCATTGCTCATCTGCTGTGGGATCAAGGACAAAGTCAGCCTGAGGTTTAGAGCCTCCGCACCACGACTCCAATCCATCAGTCATGAACCTCGCAGATTAACTCCTGCCATTGTATGAAACTCGACACGGACATTCCCCTACCACACTTTCTCAGCCCCCTCCTTTGCTCAGAGCTGTTCTGTCGCCCTAAGATGGCCTCTCATTTTATCTAAGTAACAAGTCATTCAAGTCCATCTCAAGTGCATTTTCTGTTATGAATACCCTCCCTTGTTTTTATTAGTTTCCTATTGCTGTCATAAGAAGTTACACCACAGATTTAATGGCTAAACACACACTGACTATCTTGCAGTAGGTAGGAAACCAAGGCAAGCTCGCCTCGGCCCTTTACTAAAGATTGCCAAGGAGGAGGTTGATGTGTTGACCAGTTGGGCTCTTATCTGGAGGTTTGTTTTTTTGGGGGGTGGGGTGGGGGTGAAATCTATTTTACAACTCCTTTGGGTTGTTACCAGAATTCTATTCCTTCGAGTTGTAGTAGTGAAGTCCGTGGCCCCTCTGTTGAGAAAGCCAGTCCCTGTCAAGCTTAGGTTCTCTTTGACTTCTCTTTTGGTCATATCCCTTCTGCCTTCAATCAAGAAAGTTCTCTGCTCCTAATAGATCATGCAGTTAGACTGAGCTACCCAGACAATCCAGGACAGTCTCCTCCTCCCCATCTCACAGTCCATAACCTTAATCACACCTGCAGAGTCCCTTTCACCAGGTAACCTAACACACTCATAGGTCTCACAGTTGACAGTGTGAGCATCTTTGTGAGGGCGATTCTGCTAGTCACACTCCCCGCCCCCATAAAAATCGTCTCTTCCCACTCTGAAATCCTATTTTCCTTCCTATCTCCCTTACGGTAATTTTTCCTCACAATATAAAGCAGGAATTCTGACACTCCAGTTGTGCTTACAGGCACTCTTCTAAGCACTTTACATATTTGGACCCACTGTATCTTTGTGACAACACTTTGAGGTCAGGACTCTTACTATCTCCTTTTCACTGATGAGGAAACAGAGACATAAGGAGACTCATACGCTGACAAATGGTAGAACCAGGCATGGCAGAGCTGATGCTCTGTGGGCGCCCAACTAACTTCCCTTCCAGCTCCATAGGAAGCCTTCGCTTCCAACTGTCCCTGCCTCAAGGTGGGGCCGCGTGACCGATTCTGGCCACTGGAGTGTGGGAAGGAGGGCTGATGGTCACTTTTCTAGCTTGGCCCCTCAAATACATGGCACGGTTTTCTATGCATTCTCTTTCTCTCTGGCTAGAAGCAAATGACCCCACGATGGCAGAGCCACACCACAAAGAGCCTGGGCCTCTGAGTCACTGCTTACAGGATGAGGGGCCAGGAGGCCCTCTTGCCGGGGCAGTGGCCTGTGAGTTGGGTCACCTCCTGGGTTTATGCCACTGGGATTTCGGGGATCTTTGTTACAGCAGCTAGTACTACTTCCTTTGATGAATACACCAAATTTCAAGCGTAGGAAGTCAGGCTCTGGAGTCTGTGCCCTTAATGGAAATGCTATGCCTTCCCTCTTCTTTTCCTGAAGAATAACACCTGTGGGGTTACTAGATGAGCCCAGCCTTTATGGAGATAACGTAAGTGTGATGTAACGTGTTCATAGCACACCTTCCACTGTGGTGGCTGAGATACTTCTGAGTCTGGGAGGTTGGAATCTGCTCACTCCCTTTCCCCCCTCTTCCCACACTAATGCACTGCTTCATATACAGGCAACAAACACTTGCTGAGTTAAACGTAGCAGATGGGATGCTCTGAGTACACTGAAACATACACATCACCATACATAAAACAGAGAGCCGGTAGGGTTTGTTGTGTGATGCACGGAACTCAGACCCAGGGCTCGGTGACGGTGTAGAGGGGTAGCCTGTGGTGGGAGGTGGGAGGGAGGCTCAGAAGGGAGGGAATATGTGCATATCTGTGGCTGACTCATGTTTCTGTATGGTGAAAACCAACACAAGTACTGTAAGTCAATTATCCTCCAATTAAAACTTTTTAAAAAGATGATATTTTTCTAAACAAATTAGTTATATAAAATAATTTCAGAGAAAATAGTCCATGTATCAATATTTGAAAAAAAATGACTCACTTGCAGATAGTCAGAAAGCATCCTATTGACACAGAACGCACTTAAAGGTGAACGCTAAAGGGCTCTCAGCTATCTGCTTACACCTGCCAGGTGATACTTCCTTGTAACAAGTTTATCAGGAAGAAATTTAGGTTACATTGGAACAATCAAAATATAGTAACGACTTGTGAAAGAGTATTTTGCCTAATGATAAATGTGGTGATTTTACAAGTTCTGTGTTCTCTCCAAGCAGTGAAATAAAGAAGGTCACTTTCTCTCACATTAAAGGTCATAATATAGAGGAAACCCTTTGGTGTCCCCAATAAGAGTGTTCAAATAGAATAATTATACCCATTTCACTTCGGATTTTTCATCAGTTTATACATAATCTGGTGATGTTTGCTAGGCAGGAAAACCAGCAGAAAAGAGTGGGATGACTGAAATAAACAGTCCCACTGTAATTCCCCCAGCTTAAGCTGACAGATCCTCAGCAGGACCAAGAAATGGACTTAAAAATCAAAGAAACAAAGAAACAAAAATGCAAACTGTTTGCTTATTACAACAGCAGGGAAGTCTAGCATAAATACATTCTGGTGTGGCCTCAAAGCAATATGCTTCTAAAATGCTTCTAAATGATTCTAGAGTCTCTAAAATTTATGAATCCCACATTTCATTCCATCCATGCCCTACATCTACTTGCTAACATTCTAAAATGTAAATGAAGCTTTTTAAAATTTACATTTAAGCAGACGTTTGCATATGAGTTTATCTTCATACCTATCAATATATTTAAATATTAAATTTTGTACTTATAAATGTATATATTGTTCTTCAAATCTGTGAACATATTTTTCTTTTAAATGCTAATAGGGATATATGCTATAACTTCAGTTCAGTTCAGTTCAGTCGCTTAGTCGTGTCCGATTCTTTGCGACCCCATGAATGGCAGCATGCCAGGCCTCCCTGTCCATCACCAACTTCCGGAGTCCACCCAAACTCATGTCCATCGAGTCGGTGATGCCATCCAGCCATCTCATCCTCTGCCGTCCCCTTCTCCTCCTGCCCTCAATCTTTCCCAGCATCAGGGTCTTTTCCAATGAGTCAACTCTTCGCATCAGGTGGCCAAAGTATTGGAGTTTCAGCTTCAGCATCAGTCCTTTCAGTGAACACCCAGGACTGATCTCCTTTAGGATGGACTGGTTGGATCTCCTTGCAGTCCAAGGGACTCTCAAGAGTCTTCTCCAACACCACAGTTCAAAAGCATCAATTCTTCGGTGCTCAGCTTTCTTCACAGTCCAACTCTCACATCCATACATGACTCCTGAAAAAACCATAGCCTTGACTAGATGGACCTTTGTTGGCAAAGTAATGTCTCTGCTTTTTAATATGCTATCTAAGTTGGTCATAACTTTCCTTCCAAGGAGTAAGCATCTTTTAATTTCATGGCTGCAATCACCATCTACAGTGATTTTGGAGCCCAGAAAAATAAAGTCTGTCACTGTTTCCAATGTTTCCCCATCTCTTTCCCATGAGGTGATGGGATCAGATGCCATAATCTTAGTTTTCTGAATGTTGAGCTTTAAGCCAACTTTTTCACTCTCCTCTTTCATTTTCATCAAGAGGCTTTTTAGTTCCTCTTCAATTTCTGCCGTAAGGGTTTGTGTCATTTGCATATCTGAGATTATTGATATTTCTCCCAGCAATCTTGATTCCAGCTTGTGCTTCTTCCAGCCCAGTGTTTCTCATGATGTACTCTGCGTCTAAGTTAAATAAGCAGGTTGACAATATACGTACTCTTTTTCCTATTTGGAAACAGTCTGTTGTTCCATGTCCAGTTCTAACTGTTGCTTCCTGACCTGCATACAGACTTCTCCAGAGGCAGGTCAGGTGGTCTGGTATTCCCATCTCTTTCAGAATTTTCCACAGTTTATTGTGATCCACACAGTCAAAGGCTTTGGCATAGTTAATAGAGCAGAAATAGATGTTTTTCTGGAACTCTCTTACTTTTTCAATGATCCAGCGGATGTTGGCAATTTGATCTCTGGTTCCTCTGCCTTCTCTAAAACCAGCTTGAACATCTGGAAGTTCACGGTTCACGTCTTGCTGAAGCCTGGCTTGGAGAATTTTGAGCATTACTTTACTAGCGTGTGAGATGAGTGCAATTGTGTGGTAGTCTGAGCATTCTTTGGCATTGCCTTTCTTTGGGATTGTAATGAAAACTGACCTTTTCCAGTCCTGTGGCCACTGCTGAGTTTTCCAAATTTGCTGGCATATTGAGTATAGCACTTTCACAGCATCATCTTTTAGGATTTGAAATAGCTCAACTGGAATTCCATCACCTCCACTAGCTTTGTTCGTAGTGATGCTATAACTTGGGTTGCCAAATTATAAATATTTGCGTAAATGTTTATCTATAGTCATGATGATGAATGTTCTGCCTCCAGCACCCGCCCCTCACCCCCAAGTTCCAGACCCAAATTTTTACTGTGCGGTAGACCTCTCCTCCTCAGGCAAACTTCAGGAGATGGGGCGGGACAGGGAAGCCTGGCGTGCTGCAGTCCTCGGGGTCAAGAAGAGTCAGACACAACCTGGCAACCAACAACAACAACGAAGACCTCTCTGCAAGTATTCTATAGCAGGCAAGACTCTCACAGCCCCAAATCAATCTCATCATTTCCTCTCCAAAATGTACTCTTCCAAGGATAGTCCTGATCTGATTGATAGTGCTGGCATCACCCAGAAGCCTGATATAACAAGAAATCTAGGTGCTTTTCTCGATTCCTTCCTTCCCCTTTCTCCCATGCTTAAACAATCACCACAGCCTGTAGAACTCACCTACGAAATGTTTTCTTCAAACTCCTCATTTAACACTCTAAAATTCCTTAATCAATGTGTACTAGGTCCCTGCCCTGTGTTTATGTATAATTACACTGTAATGAGAGAAGCCAGAAAATAAACTAGGAAAAAAAAAAAAAAAAGGAAGAAAGGGAAGGGGGAAGGGAAGGAGGGAGGAATTAAAGGAGGTGAAATGCACTCAGATAAATGTGTGAAGCAAAGGAAACAAGGATGTGATGAACATGATGAGCCAAGGTAAGCTCTGGATCGGACAGGAAAGAGAAGAAAAGTGTCTCTGAAGAGATAACCTCTGACCTGAGAGCTGAAGGATGAGAAAGGGCAGCTGCGGGTGGCCGGGAGGAGGCAGGACAGCCTCCTGGGTGTGGGCGCCGCTGCGGGCTCAGGGCTCAGGCAAGCAGGCCGGTGCAGGACAGGGGACCACGCCCAAGGGGCGACAGGGGCCGATGGCACCAGAGAGAAAGGCGGGACCAGCTCTCAGAGGGCCTTCAACTCGGCATCTCAGCAGGGGAATCAGCTAGAACAGGGCTTCAAGCCAGGAACCATACGGTCTGGGTTATGGCTGTTTGAGGACGCTGGCTGCTCTCTGGCTAACACTAGTCTACGCTCTGCTTCTGTGGATTTGCCTTATCTGGGCAATCAGAGTGGGAAAGGGAAAAACTCGGAGGCTAGCTTCATCATCGAGGCAGGAAAAGCATCAGCTGCGACCAGAATTTCTGCAACAGATGTAGCGAAGCATTGCCAGGCTCAGAACATTCCTGCGTGGGGAACCGAGTGTACTCGCTAATGGAACTGCTGTCTGTGCGGGTGTTGGGGTGGGGGCTGAGGGTGTAGAGAGAGAAAGGAGAATCAAGGATGGCTCTTTTGTCTTGGGCTGAGCAAACGTTCTCTCTGCCATGGCCCCTGCCTTAGTTAATGTTCCTCACAACTTGAGCCTGGAAGAAACTGAAGTCCTGTCTTGATCTCCTGTTTTTTCCCCTATCTCCCATTCTCCCCACTCAATTCTCTTCAAAATTATCCTCTGTATTATCCTGTCAATCTCAGAATCACTTCCCTGAAGAACTGGATCAGTCATGCTCTGGTTAGGAAACAAGAATGCACACTAAGTATTGTCAGAGAGGATTTAATGAAGGGAACTTTTTACTCAGAGTGTACAAGGAGGCATGGAGATAAAATCAGATATTAGTGATTTCAACACCATTGTCAGTTCTGGGGTTAAGATCATGAATATGTAAAAGATACAATTACTACAGTTACTCCCTGAAAGGCTGGGCTAAACAGAGGGAAAGTGAGGACCCCAGAACCTAGGAGCTTAAAGAGGCTCCTAAGTGTCCTAGATTCCAGCCTTATGAGTCTCTCAATCTATTGTGTTCTTTGGAATCTAGTCTCCTTTGCACATGTCAGTGATGCTGGAATTTTACTCCCTCTGTATGGGAAATAGTTCTGGAAAGCCACTCTTCAAGCAGAGTAAATCACACTCTCTTTTTTGACAGCCTTGTGCTTCCAAAGCTCTACGTCAACATGTATCATATGGCATTGTCATGGATCTACTTACAGAGCTGGCTTCCCCACAGGACGATGAATTTCCTGCAGGTAATAATTATGTACTGAAGACTTCTCAGCACACCTCCAAAGATGCTGGTTGAATTGACAGTAACCACAGACAAGCCAGGAGATTCACACTGGTATTTAGATGAAGTTCAAATTAGAGTGAAAGGGTACATACCACCCACCCTCATCCATGGAAAAGGATACAGAATGGTGGTAATTTTACTTGTATGACATCTACTGTTAGTTCTTGTGCCATAAAAAACCACTTTGCAGTTAGCTCAGCTCTCTGTGGGTTTAGGGTTTCAGCTGGGCTCAGGGGAATGGTTCTTTTTGACTCACTAGGCTCACCTACACATCTCTGGTCAGCTACGGGTAGGCAAGGGGTTGCTAGCCTAGGAGAGCTTGTGTCTGTGCAATATGAAACCTCCCCTCCAGAAGGTTAGTCTGGACACGGATAAGGGGCAGGGCCCAAGACCATGGAAGACTATGCTTACAATAGTTCACCATCACTTCTGCTGCAATCTATCAGCCAAAGTAAATCACAAGTGCAGACAAAACTCAAGAAGTGGGGAAATGACCCCACCTTAGTTGTTAGGCATATGGGATCTTAGTTCCCCAACCAGGGATCAAATGCCTGCAGTGGAAGCATGGAGTCTTAACCCCTGGACCACTAGGGAAGTCTCTCTCACTCTCTTTCTTGAGACCTTACCTTGAGCAAAAGCCTGTGTTAACCAAAGGGAGAGGCTAACCATGTGGAGGAGAGTCCAGTGGTCCTTGCTAAAATCATCCTAGACTAGTCTACACTCTGCCAGCTCTCACACATGAAGGATAGGGCAGCAAAGGCCAGCAGGGTAGCTGCCCAACCCACAGTAAACCACAGACAGACGAGGGAGCTGAGCCAAGACAACAGGTACAACCATAAACTCTTATTTTCAGTTTTGGGGTGGTTTGTTAAGTGTGTATAGCTAACTAATGGGAAACTTATCACCAACCTGCCATAACATTAATATCTATGCTGTCCTAAAGTAACCATTCAGGTGCTGCTGTTTTTAACTTATTATCAACAGTATTTTCTTGAGTCTCTCATCAATACACACAATCTCTCTCTTTCTCATCCTTCTAACGTCCATGGCCAGTTTTGCCTTCATGCTTTTTGAAAGGGGAATATATACAGCCTACAGCTCGAGTCAGCTGTTACCTATTTTTCAGCAGAATCAATAGGCAGAGCAGTTTCCAGTCAGACAGACCCATGATTAATCCTGGTTCTGACACCAGCTGGCAGTATATCTCTGGGCAAGTTACTTTATCTGTAAGCTGAAGATGATGCCAACCTAGCACCCCCACACAAAGCTGTCCAGGTTGTATACTGTGCAAATCCAAATGTCACCAACTGCTGTTCTTCAGCACATCATCCTCATGGCTAGATACGGCAGGCCTATGTTTTGGGGGTAAACAAGAGATGCCTTGTATTGTGTTGACCAAAATGTTCCTTCAGTTTTAAGTAAAAATAAAAGATACATTCTTCACTTTCATCAAAAACTTCATTGAACAACATATTCACCATTTTGTTCTACTACCTTCTGCTATTTTTCAGACTACTTGAATTTACATCTTCCCAGCACTTTTTATCTTTTTGAGCAAAGAACTGTCCCAGGAGCCTTTTGCAGTCTGCCAGGGAATTAAATTTTTTTCCATTAAGAGAATTTTATAAAGACCAAAATAAATGGAAATCCAAAGGGGTGATGTCTGGGGGATCTGGCGAATGAATCAGAACCTCCTAGCAGTTCCTTTCCAATGGTTTTTGCCTGGTTATCAAAGAAACATGCAATCTTGCGTTATCCCGAGGGAAGATTATGTGTGTTCAGTTGACTAATTCTGGACACTTTTCATCGAGTGCTGCTTTCAGTCGGTCTAACTGGGAGCAGCACTTGTTGGAATTAATTACTTGGTTTTCTGCAAGAAGCTCATGATAGAGGACTCCCTTCCAATCCCACTACAGACACAACATCACCTTCTTTGGATGAAGACAGGCTTTTGATGTGCTTGGCAGTGGTTGATCTCACTTGCCCTGTGATCTCCTCCATTCCACATTATTGTACAGTGTCCACTTATTGTCATCTATCACAACTTGTCTTAAAAAAAGAACGTTTTTGTTACATATAAGTAGAGAATCGCATGTGGAAATAGAGTCAAGAAGGTTTTTTTCCACTTATGTGGAACCTAAAGATCAAAGTGATGAACATAACCAAGCTGGTGCAAATGCTTTTCAGCACTTGCTTTGGATATTTTGAGTGTTCCAGCTCTCTCTCGTGTGGTATAATGTTAACTGTTCTCAATCATTGTCTTCATTTGATCACTATCAACTTCAACTTGTTTATCTGACCACGGAGCACTGTCCAGTGAGAAATTTCCAGCATGAAACTTTACAAACCACTTTTACAGGATCAGTCACAGTACCTTCTCAATACACTGCAAAAACTTTTTTACTGCATTTCAGTTGCTTTTTTAATGTTTCTTAAAATAATAAAGCATAATAAGCCAAAAATAAAGTTTGTTTTCTTCCATCTTTAATATCAAAATGGCTACACAAAAATTCACCCATTTTGGTAAGCTTTTTTTTTTTTAAGTGCACACAGATAGGATAGCTTTCACAATACAACTTAATAAAATTTTTTGAAATGAAGTTAGAGACAACTAAGAGCTGCTAGAGCCAGCGCACAGGGAAAGCGAAGGAACTTTTTGGCCAACCCTGTACACCGCAGGCATTTACAAACTTTGTTTTCCTTCTTTCTGTTTCCCAACATCCAGACACACTAATAGCACTCATGCGTTAACCCCAGGAGCTGACAAACTAGCTTCTGCGCCAAATCGGGCCCATTTTGTGTTTTATGAATAAAATGCTATTTGAACACAGCCATATCCATGTGTATGCTTACTTCTGCTTTATATACTGACAGAGATGAGTCGTTACATCCCCACACACAGCCTGACAAAGCCTAAAATACTTATGATCTGGCTGGCCCGTTAGAGAAAAAGCTTACTGATCCCAGCAATAAACTGCTTATAGCTCAAGTTTTTGTTGTACATAAAAAGCGCCTGGAAATCTTATTTAAAACACAGATTCTTTGGGTCCTGCCCGCCAGAGACTCTGAATCAGTACGGCTGGGTGAGACCTGAGAAGCCGCATTTCTAAAAAGCATCCAAGTGATATTGACACTGCCAGCTTGGGAACCACGCTTTAAGTGGCTCTACAGTAACCATCTGCAGTGACTTAATTGTGCTAAATCCCTAGTTTTTAAATGGTGAGGTATTACCACACTGAAAGCCCAGACAAACAGAAGCCACTCTGTGAAAAAGCTCAAAAAGCAGAAGGAATCGAGCAATTAACAAACTGTAAGCCATTTTAAGTACGAGGTTCTCTATGGATAATTCATGTTTATTCACAGAAAGAAAAAGTTAATCTAGGCCAGAGACAGTAACCACCAGCCAAAGTCGGAAGTCACAACACAAAGACAAAATAAGAATGTAAAGCAGGCTCTAATTATTAGCCTGTGCACAAAATGAAAACGCCATCTCAAGGTTTTCTTAAATTAGAAGGTTTGGCTCCTCCTAATTGTGCCATTTGTCCAAGTCTCTCTAAAATATCTAATAATGGTGCATTAAGTGATAACCACCTACTCCATGGCTCAAAATAATTTATATTTTTTCCCCACTAATAACAGATTCCAGATGCTTGTCTGGCAGTCCTCAAGATTTCAGACTGATTACTAATGAAGCGACTTACTTAAGATATACCAGGTCAGATCTGTTGTGATCCAATGAATGATATTTGAAAACCCTCCTATAATGAGCCTTTATAAATTATTATAATTAAGCTGGTTGTTAGCCTGCCCTTCCTTGAGCCCTAGTTTAATTTCCTTAAATGACTTCTTTCTTCTATCCATCTCTCTACTTCAGGGCTTAAAATGAAAAAAAAAAAAAAAGCAAATTACTTTCTTTTAAAATTGCATAATGTACATTCATTTTATCTTGATCATTTAGATCATACCCCTGTATTAGTAGGAAAATGACCCAGTACTATTTCGAGTCCATTTTAAATATGGAATAAGCCTCAAAGAGCAAGAGGCTCTTAAAAGGGGCTATGAGAGAGTTTACAGTCACTTCTGTGTCCAGCCCAAAGGCATAAAGTTATAAGTAAATGCTAGTTTCTGTGATGTGAGCCCTTAGAGGGGAAACCTGAAACCAAAATACCACAACCCCGTGTGCAGATTCAAAGATTTATTAAGTCTTACAACTAAACATGCACCCACACACTCTAACGGGATTGTCCTTACATCTCATGATGCTTTCCTGAAATAAGTCCCCAAGCCAACTAGAGTATTAGAAAAAGGAAGTACTTTGGATGGAGAAAAATCTGGTGTGTGTCCTGGTTCTACCTCCTACTTTCTTCCTCTTCCTTCTCTTCCCTCTTTCCTTCTTTAGCTGCAGTCCCTTGACTAGCTTTCCTAATGTATTAGCTCTTTCATTTTTAAAACAGATTGAAAATTCCTACGTTATAAACTTCACAAGCTCCAGGTTGACTGAGTTCAGTTCTGCTCAGTTCAGTTGCTCAGCCATGTCCGACTCTTTGTGACCCCATGGACTTCGGCACACCAGGCCTCCCTGTCCATTAGCAACTCTGGGAGTTTACTCAAACTCATGTCCGATGAGTCGGTGATGCCATCCAACCATCTCATCCTCTGTCGTCCCCTTCTCCTGCCCTCAATCTTTCCCAGCATCAGGGTCTTTTAAAATGAGTCAGCTCTTCACATCAACTGGCCAAAGTACTGGAGTTTCAGCTTTAACATCAGTCCTTCCAATGAACACCCAGGACTGATCTCCTTTAGGATGGACTGGTTGGATCTCCTTGCAGTCCAAGGGACTCTCAAGAGTCTTCTCCAACACCACAGTTCAAAAGCATCAATTCTTTGGTGCTCAGCTTTCATTACAGTCCAACTCTCACATCCATGCATGACTACTGAAAAAACCATAGCCTTGACTAGATGGACCTTTGTCAGCAAAGTAATGTCTCTGCTTTTTAATATGCTGTCTAGGTTGGTCATAGCTAGGAGCAAGCGTCTTTTAATTTCATGGCTGCAGTCACCATCTGCAGTGATTTTGGAGTCCAAAAAAATACAGGAGGTCACCATTAACCCCATCATAGAGCTTCCAGAACTTATACAGTCTGGGAAATAGACCCTTGGAGGGCACAACAGAACCCCGTGCACCAGGACCCAGGAGAAAGGAGCAGTGACCCCACAGAAGACTGTCCTGGACTTGCCTGTCGGTGTCCAGGAGTCTCTGGCAGAGGTGTGGGTCGGTGGTGGCCTGCTGCAGGGTCGGGGGCACTGAGTGTAAAGTGTACCATGGGACCTTCTGAGGGAGGTCACCATTATCTTCATTATCTCCACCATAGTCTGGCCCCAGGTAAATAGCAGGGAGGGAACACAGGCCCACCCATCAACAGAAACTTGGATTAAAGATTTACTGAGCATGGCCCTGCCCATCAGAACAAGACCCAGTTTCCCCTTCAGTCAGTCTCTCCCAGAGGGCAGAAAGACTGAAAACCACAATCACAGAAAACTAACCAATCTGATCCCATGGACCACAGCCTTGTCTAACTCAATGACACTATGAACCATGCCGTGTAGGGCCACCCAAGACGGACGTGTCATGGTGGAGAGGCCTGACAAAGCGTGATCCACTGGAGACGGGAATGGCAAACCACTTCAGTATTCTTGCCTTGAGAACCCCAGGAACAGTATGAACAGGAATGGATGAATGGAGATAGATAAACATTCTAACACCTTGGGTCAGTTGTCAAGTGCTGTAAATGTCTTTTCCCAGTTTTTAATTCGACTTTCCATTCTCATCGATGTCTTATTTAAAATTTTACCTTGCATACATTTACATAATGATATATTCACTATCCAATTATAACTCAATCTTCAAATCAGCTCTCCGATGAAGGAACTGTTATCAGCCCTACCTTACTCCTGAGAAGACAGGCAGGGAGTGTCAATGACCTGCCGGAGTGTGAGGTAGGAAGTGGCTGAGCCAGGACTTCAACCCAGGGCATTGGTGTCTCAAGTGTGTGGTCCCAGCTCCTGTAGAGTGCTGCTTCTCTGTGCACTGAAAAACAGAAAACTCTACTTTTAATAAATCTAAATTCATTAACCTTGTCCTTCATCACCTGAAATTTCTTTATTTTATTTAAGAAATCCTTCTTTATCTGAGTATCATAAATATGATTGGATTATCTCCTGAGAGTCTTGTAGTTTTGTCTTTCAAACTAAAATTTTTTATCCAATGGAAACTGTGTGTTTAAAGGATCCAGTTTTATTTCTTTTCCCATGAGGATACACAGTTGTTAAAATATTGATCTCTCTCAGCTGATGTGTGTGCCTGCTGAATCGTGTCCTACTCTGGCCGGCCCCATGGACTTAGCCCGTCAGGCTCCTCTGTCCGTGGGATTTCCCAGGCAAGAATATTGGAGTGGGTTGCCATTTCCTCTTCCAGTGGATCTTCCCAACCCAGGGATTGAATCTGTGTCTCCTGAACTGCAGGCAGATTCTCTACCACTGGGTAAAATCTACTTCTAGGAGTTTTTTAATTTATTTCTAATTAGTCCTAATTTAGTTTTATTTTATTTATTTTTATGGTTTTATTTATTATTAGTTTTTATTATTTCTAATAAGTGATGAAGCATGTGGAAATGAAATGGAAAAAAATATACTACTTACAATAGCACAAAAACCTGAAATACCTAATGACAACTTGAACAAAAGAATATTAATAAATAATAGTCCTGTACAATGAAATCTCCAAAACCCTGCTGAGGGAAAAAGAGAACGCTTAAATGAAAGGAGATGTACACCATTTTTAAGGATCAGAGGACTCGATATTGTTAAGATGTCAATTCTTAAAAAAAAAAAAATGTCAATTCTAACCAAAACAGATATATAGAATCAAAATGACATCAATCAATATTTCAACTCCTGGTTTTGTGGAAAGTCATAAGCTAGTAGTCAATTTCATTTTAAATCGGTTTTTGGCTAATTGTGATTTCTCTATCTACTATTGATGGTTTACAGAAATAAAATTAAATTCTCTATATTGATGTTGTTCCAGCAAACTTGCTAAATTCTCTTGTCTATTATAATAATATGCCTATAGCTTTTTGAAGGGATTTTTTTTTTACTAGACAATCATATTAGCTTTGAATTATGACAGCTTTATATTTTTCCTTCCAATCTTTATGTTGTATAATTCTTGACCTATTTCACTTGATAATATCCAATAGAAACAGTGACAGCAAGCTTTTTCCCTGTCTTTTCTTTGTTCTTAAACTCACTAGAATTTTCACATAAAATTAGATGCTTGTCATAGTCCTTCCTTCTTTCCTCTTACAGTTATCAAACCAACACAATTTCTTTCTATTCTTAATTTGTTCAGAAGTCTTTCTCGAAAGAAAGTGAAGTCGCTCAGTCATGTCCGACTCTTTGCTACCCTGTGGAGTGTAGCCCACCAGGCTCCTCTGTCCATGGGATTTTCCAGGCAAGAATACTGGAGTGGGTTTCCATTTCCATGTAATAAATGTAAGCTTAATTTCATGAAACTTCCTTCATAACTCTATTGAGATTTTAGTATATTTTCTATTTTAACCTGTTATTTCTTTAACCTTTACTTATTCCTTCCCTAATGTTCTTCCTTTCTTTATGAAGATCTGAGTTTCTGACCTATATCATTTTCCTTCTCTCTAATGAACTTCTTTTAACATGTCTAGCAAGGTAGTCCTATAGGCAACAAATTTCCTCAATTTTTGAGAAATTTTTAACTTCTCCTTCACTTTCAGTTCATTTCAGTTCAGCTCAGTCGTTCAGTCGTGTCCAACTCTTTGCAACCCCATGAATCGCAGCACGCCAGGCCTGCCTCTCCATCACCAACTCCTGGAGTCCACACAGACCCATGTCCATCGAGTCGATGATGCCATCCAGTCATCTCATCCTCTGTCGTCCCCTTCTCCTCCTGCCCCCAATCCCTCCCAGCATCAGGGTCTTTTCCAATGAGTCAACTCTTCACATGATGTGGCCAGAGTATTGGAGCTTCAGCTTCAGCCTCAGTCCTTCCAATGAACACCCAGGACTGATCTCCTTTAGGATGGACTGGTTGGATCTCGTTGTGATCCAAGGGACTCTCAAGAGTCTTCTCCAACACCACAGTTCAAAAGCATCAATTCTTGGGCGCTCAGCTTTCTTCAATTTTGCAGAATACAGAATTCTAGTTTGGTGGGGTTTTCCTCTCAACACTTAAAATATTTCACTGCACTCTTCTTGCTTGAATGGTTTCTGAAAAATCAGATGTAATTCTTATCTTTGTTCCTCCATAGATAAGTGTTTTCCTTTGACTTCATTCAATTTTTTTGTCTTTATCTTTGATTTTTTTTTTTTGTTTGTTTCACTTTCAAAAGATAGGTTCAGCTGTAGTTTTTTTGTTTTGTTTTGTTCACACTTTTCCAGTTTGTTCTTCTCTGAGCTTCTGAATCTGTGGTGTGGTATCTGACATTTGGGGAAATTCTAAACCATTAGTGTTTCAAATATTTATCTTGTTCCTTTCTTTCTTCTCTGTCTGATGCGCCATCATAGGTATGTTATACTTTCTGTAATTGCCCCATAGTTGTTGAACAGTCTGTTCCTTTTTTTTCCCCAGTCTTTTCTCTCAGCTTTTTAGTTTCTATTCACATATCCTCAAACTCAAGAGATTCTTTCCTCAGCCATATCCCTTCTACTAACTAGCCTGTCAAAGGCATTATTCATTTATCTTACAGTGTTTTAGTTTCTAGCATTTCTTTTTGATTCTTTCTTAGAATATCCATTTTTCTGCATTTTCTTGCATGCTGTCTAGTTTTCCCATTAAAACTGTTCGTATGTTAATCACGGTGATTTTAAATTGCTAATCTGGTTGTTACAACATTCCTCCCATATCTGACTCTGGTTCTGATACTTGTTCTGTTCTGTTCTGTTTAGTTTTGTTGTTGTTGCTTTTTTTTTTCCTTTTAGTATGCTTTATCATTTTTGTTGAAAGTGGGCATGATATCATGATATACTAGATAAAAGGAAATGCAGTAAATAGGCTTTTGTAAGGTGGTGGTGAGTGGTTGGGGAGAGAAAATGTCCTGTGGTTCTATGATAGGTCTTAGTCTTTTAATGAGCCTGTGCCTCTGGAATGTGGACTTTACAGGGGCCTCTGGGTTCTCCCCCAACTTAGATGGGGCAGAATGACTAAAAGGGATGAAAGGGTGTTTTTCACTTCCTCCAGGTCAGCTAGACTCTGATAGAATCCCAGTAGTTTAGGCTCAGGTTAAACAGCCTGTTCTGAGGGCAGGCCTTGTTAAGAACAGAATGATCTGGCATATTTCAACATGGCCGCTTTCCCCTACCCCCACTGGAAGCAGGAAGGGATTTCTTTCCTGTCCTCTCTGTGAAAACATGGTGGAGCTCCAGGAAGTAAAACTCACACTAGTGTGGTGTCCCTCACCCTGCCAAGACTGCATCCCCATGGAGTTATTCACCCTCAGACTTATTCACACTGAGCCTTCAAAAATTCAATTGCAGTTGAGAGTTTCCTCCCCCTAAACTGATTCTTACAGAGGTTTCTGTTCCTATAAGTGGTGATTCTCTTTACCTTCCTGACTATGTCACCAATATTTAGGTCAGCAGTTTTCCCTGCTGGGTGGGCCAGTTCTCTGATGGATCTAAGAAGAGTTGTTGATTTTCAGTTTGTTCAATATTTTAGTTGTTGTTAGAGCAGAGTAACAACTTCCAATCTCCTTGTGTGCCTGACTGGAAACCAGAGGTTTTTGATGTGTAAATACAGTGAATTTTATTAATATATATAATTATATATATAATTTGCTATATAAATATAATTTAACTGTATATATTTTTGAACCAACATCCTAGTCCTAGAATGAATCTAACTTGATTGTGATGTGTTAGCTTTTCTATACTCTGCTCAATTCAGTTTGCTAAAATTTTCTTTCAGATTTTTAGACGAGTGAGAATATCCTGTAAATTTCCATCCCTGAGCTTCTTGTTTGGTTTTTGTGACATGATTATACTCACCTCATAAAATGTTAGGGGACATTCTTTTCTCTTGCTGTTCTTTAGAAAAGCATGAGTAATATTTAAATTACTCTTTCTTTGAATGTTTGTTACAGTTTGCCTAGAAATCTGTCAGGACCTTGAATTTTCCTTGTGGAGAAGCTTTTAAGTGTTTATTCCTTATCTTTAACGGTTATAGGGCCACTGAAACTTCCTGTTACTCGTGAGTCATTGTTGATACATCATATTTTGGGAAATCGGTTTATGTTCATTTTTTGGTGGGGGGGCATTATATCATTTTGTGTTCTTTTTAAATAGTTATAATAGCCAGAATTATGTCTCCTTCATCTTTAGGCTTATTTCAAACTGTATTCTGACTCTTTGAAGTCTGAAGTATAGGTACATTTCTTTAGGCACTGCCTGTTTCTACATATGCTAAGTGCTTGGAATCTATGGAACAGGGCTCATTTCTGCTTTAGTAACAAGCTAGTTGTCCACCAAAACATGTTCTACCTTATCCTAGGTATATAATGAGACTGTTTCCCAGTCATCCTTGTAGTTAAGGATGGTCTTGAGCCTGAATTCTTGTCAGTGAAATATGTGTAGAACATTTCACCATATTCCTAAACTTGTTTAGATGTACCAGTTTCTAAACATGTCCCATAAAACCTTGCCACTGAATGAACACCTGTTTCAGCTACCTATTGACGTGTGACAAACAACTCCCACAACCTCGTGCCTTAAGACAGCAACTATTCTATTATTTCTTATAAGCCTGTCAGTTGACGAGGCAGTATTCTGCTATCTTACCTGGGCTCAGTTATGCAACTACGTTAGTCTGTAAGTTAATATGGGCTGGGAAGTCCAAGGTCATCTCTCTTCCGCATCAGGGGCCCATTACTCACGGCGAGCTGGGGCACCATGACTCTCCCCTTGGTAGCCTGTCTCCCCACTCGAAGGCCCATCCTTCATGGCCTCTGTGTGGCCTTTCTCTCCAGTGGGACCTGGACATCCTATCTACATGGTGATTGGGCTCCAAGAGGGAATATGTGGATGCTGCCAACTGCCTTCTGAGGCTCGAGCTCCGAATCCCCAGGAAGTTGCGTCCCCTACATTTCTGTTGGCCAACACACATCTCATGTTTAGCTCAAATTCAAGACATGGGGAAGCAGATTCCCACCTTTTATGGGAGAAGCCTCAAAGTCACAATGAGCAGGGACACACAAAGGCATGATTCCTTGGGGCCATTTTTCATATTCTGCCACATCACCCATGAATGCCCCCACAGAGCACCCTCTGCTTGTCCCCCCACAGATAGATGCAGGTGCTCAGGGAGCCTTATGAACCCCATGATGAAAAGAGGGGCCTCTGTTCGAGAGCTTCCCAACTCCAGGTCCTGTTCTCTGGGAACCAGATGTGCATAAGCAAGAAATCAATATGGGTTATGTTAATCCACTAATATTACAGGATTTATTAAAGCAGCTAATCTTACCCTAAAAGTAGAACTTGAAGCTCAATTCACAGCTTGAAGTTTTTCAGACCATACAGGTTATAGGAATTGGATTGCAAACCTGGGCGAGGAGTATCCTGTGACTCTAGTCTGTCAGAGGATATTCTGCCCTTCCCACTGAATGCCATGGTCTGAGATGATCTGCTTGCCTTACTGATCCATGTGGTGTGAAGCATGGGAGGGTTTGGAAAAGGTAAACAATGAGGACAATTTATTTCTCCATCTATCTTTACTCTGAGGACTCCATTTTATGTGGGTGAGCGCTGGCCTTGTCTCCTGATCCCAGCCGACTCTACCCCCAATTCAGGCCGTGGAAGCCATCAGCTCTCACGTTCCCTTGAACTTGCAAATGGCCTCAGCCTGAAGCTGGCCTTGACTCTGCGGGCCTGTCTGGATTGTTATTCCCAATCAGTGTATGGCCTCTGAGAAATCCACACTTTCTCACCCACTCATGCTTGCATTTAAAAATAGGTTATTTATATTTTAGTTAGCATTTTAAATTGTTTTCACTCAGAGGGTCAGTCTGGTTCTGTAAATTGCTATACTGCCAAAAAAATAATCAGACATTTGTTTGCAGAGGCATTTAAAATCTATGATAAATTTAAGTGTTTCTCATGACTTCTACAGATGAACTCATCTCATTCTGCTTGTATGAATTTCCTATTCATATCCCCTGATTTCTTTTTAAACTGGACAACAGTACCACATGTACTCCAAGAAATGTCTTGGTGGTATTTCTATTCGTTTTCATCTCTGATGGCTAGTTTACATCCCAGAACCACTAGTCACATCAAAATCAACACCACCACCAACTCTCCCTGCACAGAGGAACTTCCTGGACAAGTCCATTCTCGCCTTCAAGCCCTGCTTTTCATAGTTAAGTAACGTTTCTTTCATTCCACCAAGTTCTCTCCTACTTCCTGGGTAGTCTGTTATGAATTTTAGGTTTATCCATGTTTCCTTCAATTTAGCATTCTCAGCATTAAATCTATGTTTCAGTCTGAGATCTCTCAGAAGCAGACCCTGAGACAAGCATTCAAAGACAAGTATTTATTTGGGAGGTGATCCCAGAAGGCTGGACCATTCATCAAAACAAACTCTGCTTGCATTATAAAAAGAACAGAAATGTTAATGTTCCAGGAGGCAGAATCAGTACGAAAAGAGGATTAAATGAGTAGCACCCTGTTCTATAATCACCTAAAATAACCAAAATGATGATGATGATTAATACTTACTGAGTATTTTCCATGAACTTTTCACTAAGTTTAATTCATCTGAACCGCAAAAAATCCAATGAGACAGGGTACTTCTTATATTTCCATTTTACAGAAATATAAATTAAGGCAGGCATGGGTTACTTAGCTGCCTAATATCACAATGTAGTAACCAGTGGAACCAAGTGTGAACCGAGGCATTCTGAAGAGGTCCACACCGTCAAATACTAAGCTATGTATTACCTCTCAAGTTTACTCTAGAAATGGATGTCTGCTGTAGAAAATTGAGAACTGTAGAAAAGCAGAAAGGAAGGAATAAAATTTGACACTTAGTCCTGTCAAACTGAGAAGGGAATGGAGACGGGAATGGCAGACCACTTCAGTATTCTTGCCTTGAGAACCCCATGAAGAGTATGAAAAGGCAAAAAGATAGGACATTGAAAGATGAACTCCCCAGGTCAGTAGGTGCCCAAAATGCTACTGGAGATCACTGGAGAAATAACTTCAGAAAGAATGAAGAGATGGAGCCAAAGCAAAAGCAACACCCAGTTGTGGATGTGACCGGTGATGGCAGCAAGGCCCAAAGCTGTAAAGAGCAATACTGCATAGGAACCTGGAATGTTAGGTCCATGAATCAAAGCAAATTGGAAGTGGTCATACAGGGGATGGCAAGAGTGAACGTTGACATTTTAGGACTCAGTGAGCTAAAATGGACTGGAATGGGTGAATTTAACTCAGATGACCATTATATCTACTACTGTGGGCAAGAATCCCTTGGAAGAAATGAAGTAGCCACCATAGTCAACAGAAGAGTCCGAAAAGGAGTACTTGGATGTAATCTCGAAAACAACAGAATGATCTCTGTTCGTTTCCAAGGCAAACCATTCAACATCATGGTAATTCAAGTCTATGCCCCAACCAGCAACGCTGAAGAAGCTGATGTTGAATGGTTCTATGAAGACCTACAAGACCTTTTAGAACTAAAATCCAAAAAAGATATCCTTTTCATTATAAGGGACGGGACTGCAAAAGTGGGGAGTCAAGAAACACCTGGAGTAATAGGCAAATTTGGCCTTGGAATACAGAATGAAGCAAGGCAAAGGCTAATAGAGTTATGCCAAGATAATGCACTGGTCATAGCAAACACCCTCTTCCAACAACACAAGAGAAAACTCTGCACATGGACATCACCAGATGGTCAACACTGAAATCAGAGTGATTATATTCTTTGCAGCAAAATATGGAGAAGCTCTATACAGTCAGCAAAAAAAACAACACCGGGAGCAGACTGTGGCTCAGGTCATGAACTCCTTATTGCCAAATTCAGACTTAAATTGAAGAAAGTAGGGAAAACCACTAGACCATTCTGATATTACCTAAATCAAATCCCTTATGACTATACAGTGGAAGTGAGAAATAGATTTAAGGAACTAGATCTGATAGACAGAGTGCCTGATGAACTATGGACAGAGGTTCATGACATTGTACAGGCGACAGGGATCAAGACCATCCCCTAGAAAAAGAAATGCGAAGGAGCAAAATGGTTGTCTGAGGAGGCCTTACGAATAGTTGTGAAAAGAAGATAAGTGAAAAGCAAAGGAGTAAAAGAAAGATATACCGATTTGAATGTAGAGTTCCAAAGAATAGCAAAGAGAGATAAGAAAGCCTTTCTCAGTGATCAGTGCAAAGAAATAGAGGAAAACAATAGAATGGGAAAGATTAGAGATCTCGTCAAGAAAATTAGAGATACCAAGGGAACATTTCATGCCAAGATGGGCTCAATAAAGGACAGAAATGGTATGGAACTAACAGAAGCAGAAGATATCAATGAGAGGTGGCAAGAATACACAGAACTATTGAAAAAAAGATCTTCATGATCCAGATAACCATGATGGTGTGATCACTCACCTTAAGCCAGATGCCTGGAATGTGAAGTCAAGTAGGGGGAAGCATCATTATGAACAAAGCTAGTGGAGGTCATGGAATTCCATTTGAGCTATTTCAAACCTTAAAAGATGATGCTGTGAAAGTGCTTCACTCAATATGCCAGCAAATTTGGAACACTCAGCAGTGACCACAGGACTGGAAAAGGTCAGTTTTCATTCCAATCCCAAAGAAAGGCAATGCCAAAGAATGCTCAAACTGCCACACAGTTGCACTCATCTCACATGCTAGTAAAGTAATGCTTAAAATTCTCCAAGCTGGGCTTCAACAGTATGTGAACATGAACTTCCAGATGTTCAAGCTGGTTTTAGAAAAGGCAGAGGAACCAGACATCAAACTGCTAACATTCACTGAATCATCGAAAAAGCAAGAGAGTTCCAGAAAAACATCTACTTCTGCTTTATTGACTACACTAAAGCCTTTGACTGTGTGGATCACAACAAACTGTGGAAAATTCTGAAAGAGATGGAATTTACCAGATCACCTTATCTGCCTCCTGAGAAATCTGTATGAAGGTCAAGAAGCAACAGTTAGAACTGGACATGGAACAACAGACTGATTCCATATCAGGAAAGGATTATGTCAAGGCTGTATATTGTCACCCAGCTTATTTAATTTATATGTAGAGTACATCATATGAAATGCTGGGCTGGATGAAACACAAGCTGGAATCAAGATTGCTGGGAGAAATATCAATAACTTCAGATATGCAGACAATACCACCTTTGTGGCAAGGCGAAGAAGAACCAAAGAGCTTCTTGTTCAAAGTGAAAGAAGAGAGTGGAAAAAGTTGGCTTAAAACTCAACATTCAGAAAACTAAGATCATGGCATCTGGTCCCATCACTTCATGGCAAATAGATGGGGAAACAGTGGAAATAGTGACAGCCTTTCTTTTTGGGGGCTCCAAAATCACTGCAGATGGTGACTGCAGCCATGAAATTAAAAGATGCTTGCTCCTTGGAAGAAAAGCTATGACCAACCTGGACAGTATATCAAAAAGCAGAGACGTTACTTTGCCAACAAAGGTCTGTCTAGTCAAAGCCATGGTCTTTCCAGTAGTATGTATGCATGTGAGAGTTGGACTATAAAGAAAAGCTGAGCACCAAAGAATTGATGCTTTTGAACTGTGGTGTTGGAGAAGACTCTTGAGAGTCCCTTGGACAGAAAGGAGATCAAACCAGTCAATCCTAAAGCAAATCAGTCTTGAATAGTCATTGGACAGACTGTTGCTGAAGCTGAAACTCCAATACTTTGGCCACCTGATGCGAAGAACTGACTCATTAGAAAAGACTCTGACAGTGGGCATGACAGAAGGCAGGAGAGAAGGGGACAACAGAGGGTGAGATGGTTGGATGGCATCACTGATTCGATGGCCATTAGTTTCAGCAAGCTCTGGGAGCTGGTGATGGATAGGGAAGCCTGGTGTGCTACAGTCCATGGGATCGCAAAGAGTCGGACACGACTAAGTGACTGAACTGAACTGAACTGAAGGATATAAATAATTCCCTGGTGGCTCAGCAGTAAAGAATCCACATGCCAATTCAGACACAAGAGACACAAGAGATGCGGATTCGATCCCTTTGTTGGGAAGATCCCCTGGAGAAGGAAATGGTAACCCACTCCAGTATTCTTGCCTGGAAAATCCCATGGACAGAGGAGCCTGGCGATTAACAGTCCACAGGGTCTAACATAACTGAGCACACAGCACAAAACCAGAACATACACATTATCTTAATTAATTTGGTAATAGGATAAATTATATCACCCACATTCTTTCACTCTAATGTAATAAAAGCAAATATCTAGTAATTGACTCTAAGCCATTGGAATCAAAATTGATTCTAACCCATTGAAAATCTAAAAATTCTGTTTCAATAACTATTGGGAAAAAAGGAGAAAATGGAAGATTACAATTAAATTATAAACATTTTACAAACTGAAGAATAGTATATATTAAAATCAACTGCATGCATCCGAAGTTATCTTTAGAAAAATGTACAGTAATAAATGCTTTTTATTATTAAGCAGGAAAAATAAAAATAAATAAAATATGTATTCATGAGAAGGTAACTGAGAAAAAAAATCACCGAAATGAACAAACATAAATGAGAGTTAAATTAACCAAATAGAAAACAATATATTGGAGATAAAAAGAAAAAAGAAGAACATTATTTGAACATATCAATAAAATAGGTAAACTTTTGTCATGTGCACTCAAGAAAAATGAGATAAAGCATAAACTGCTGCTGCTGCTAAGTCACTTCAGTCGTGTCCGACTCTGTGCGACCCCATAGATGGGAGCCCACCAGGCTCCCCCGTCCCTGGGACTCTCCAGGCAAGAACACTGGAGTGGGTTGCCATTTCCTTCAATGCATGAAAGTGAAAAGTGAAAGTGAAGTCCCTCAGTCATGTCTGACTCTTCGCGACCCCATGGACTGCAGCCTACCAGGCTCCTCCGTCCACGGGATTTTCCAGGCAAGAGTACTGGAGTGGGGTGCCATTGCCTTCTCTGAAAGCATAAACAAGTAGAGATAAAATCGGGAACAAATGCACAGGGATAAAATGAAATTTGAGTCTTCTTTGAGCTTAGCCTTCCTTTTTGCTTCTGTAGATCTCTGCCTGAGCCAAGTACAGCTGGGGAGACAGAGCTGCTTGACAGTTTCCACAATGGCCTCCCCATAAAGGCGCTGGTGTCGACTTCAAAAGGACCTCCTCAATGTTCCCCTAAACGGTGTATGTTTCTCTGTCCTTCGTGACAAGGATTTCACACTCTCCCTTTGAGCGTCCTCAACTGTATGCCAGCCTCCTTCCAGAAAGAGCCTGACTAACTTCTAAGAAAAAAACTGCAGCCACATTAACACATAAAAAAACCAAAATAAATAAATAAATAAAGAGAAATTGACTCTAACTCTATAAGATCTTTGTCTGTGTTATTCATGCATGTATCTCAAGCACCTAAGACAGTGCTTGGCTCAAAGCCATTGCTCTAACCCATTTGAGGAGCTATGCACGTCTCCACCCATTCTAAATCATCCTCTCTCCACGCTCTTCTGAATCAGTGAAACAGGGGTCCCTCTTCCCAACCAAGATCAAGCCTTTGCGCCCATGCCTGAACTCCTGCCCATCCCTTCTCAGGGGTCTCACGTTATCAATTTCCCTTTTCCTCTATTCGTACTCTAAACCACACTCTTCCCAATAGCTTTTAGACAGGCTCAAGAGTCTGTCCCACAGAAACCATAACTCTCCTTCAACCAATATCTCCCCTCCAGCTTTCATCTCTCTCCCTCCAGTGTGCTTCCTAGAATTTTTAAAGAACAGTTTCTATTTGCCACCATATGCTATGGACAATCTCCATCTATCAGCTTCTATAAGAGAAAAAGTAAGCACTACATTTTTTAACAGCATATATTTTATTTTATATGAATAACATATTAATTGTACAAAAATTTAGGATACACACAAGGACGTATTTTTGAATAGAAAATAAAACCACCTACAAATACAAAACCCAGAGAGAGCTACTCCCACTTAACATTTTACGGCAAGCTCTTCCAGGCTCTCCATGCAGTCCCTGATCTGCATGATGTTGACATGCAAAACTTGCAGCTACCGCGGCTTAGCTGTAATTCAGTCTCCAATACCATGGATCTAATCTCATTTTTCTTGTTCTACTGACCTTGAGTAATTGCAGAAAGTGCAAACTTTGCTTCTAGCTCTTGGGCCCACCAGCCACTTCACAAATAACACATGCATCATGATCAGTAACCAATGATATTATTTCCTCCAAAGTCTGTCAGGGACAGATCACTGTGCATTTGCTATTCCACTCACACAGACAGCAAAGTCTGTAGCTGTGTTGCCTCTTTGTCTTCCAGGGATAAAATAGTTACATTTTTTTCAAAAATGAATAATAGAAAGAGTCAATTGGCCAACAAAGTGAAAGTTAAGCAAAAATAATAATAATATTTTTTTTCCCCCTGGGATCTTAGTTCCCTGACCTGTGCCCCTGTAGGGATTGCACTTGTACCCTTCATTAGGAGCTCGGAGTCTTACCCACTGGACCACCAGGAATAATGTTAGAAGTGAAGTAAGAATAGAATGTAAATGGACGATGGAAGAAATGAGCTTCCCAGGGGGTGCAGTAGTAAAGAATCCGCCTGCCAAAGCAGGAGACACAACAGACGTGAGTTCAACCGCTGGGTCAGGAAGATCCCCTGGAGAAGGAAACGGCAACCTGCTCCAGTGTTCTTCCCTGGAAAATTCCATGGACGGGGGAGCCTGGTGGGCTGCAGTCCATGGGACTGCAGAAGAGTCGGATATGACTGAGTGACTGAGCGCACACACATGGAAGAAATAGCTGCCCGTTGGAATGTTGACGATGCTACCACTCAAGAGGAACTAAACGAAGGGACATTTACAGACACAAATGAGGAATGTATTTCTAGGAAGAAGCTGTCCCAAAGTGATGCCAGTAAGGAAACTCTCAGACATATGTCATGATTAACGGCGCAAAGAATAAAACGTTGGAAGATGACCCAGACTTTCAAAGGAGAATGACAATTCACAACACAGCAAAGACGGCTGAAATGAAACACTTCAATCCTTAATGCTTCTAAGGTGGCTCAGATGGTAAAGAATCTGCCCACAATGCAGGGGACCTGGGTTCAATCCCTCGGTAGGGAACTGGCAGAAGAAATGGCAACCCACTCCAGTATTCATGCCCGGAGGATCCATGGACAAAAGAGCCTGGCAGGCTACAGTCCATGGGATCACAAGGAGTCAGACATGACTGAGTGACTCACACACACCCAAACAGATATAAATTTTATATTTTTTTTCATTCCTTTATACAGTGAGAACAAGTGGCAAGGAGCAGTTTTCACAGTCCATTCTCTGGGCCACACTACCGGGCAAAGCAAAGGCTGCCTGTTCCCCCTCATTGTCTTCTCTATGTCAGGTCAGCACACGCCACTGTAATAAAAATGGTGTCATAATACAAATGTTGTGAATCCTACTTTTTTGCTTCACATATTCTATTTCCATGTCAACAAATTTAAATCAACAGTGAGTGCAAAATATACCGCTGACTGTGTCAACATTTATACAATGTTTTTCTTATTAAGACAACATTTGAATTACTGCTTTTGTTTTATGATTATGAACAGTGCTATAATGTGCTTCCTAAAAGTAGAATTGCTAAATCAGAGGGTAAGTGTGCATATTTTTTCATTAGATAGCACAACACTGAACTGAGTTTCTGAAAGTTATGCTAATTTACACTTCTTCCTGAAGTGAAAGAGAACCCAATACTCAGATCAAAAGGAAGCCACATCAAAAGTCACTATTAGTAATTTTTCTAATATTTGCTATCCCAAGCAGTAAAATACTACTTTTCATTTTTTCAAATTGTGGGACTGAATTATATTTGTATTTGAGCAAAATAAGAGACCTTGAAAAATTTCTATTTTATATTAGGAAGTATAAATGTTTAGGTCAGATAATTTAGAGACTGCTGTTGCTAAAGCTGAAGCTCCAATACTTTGGCCACCTGATGTGAAGAGCCAACTCACTGGAAAAGACTCTGATGCTGAGAAAAATTGAAGGCAAGTGGAGAAGGGGGCGGCAGAGGATGAGATGGTTAGAGAGCATCACTGACTCAATGGACATGAATCTGAGGAAACTCTGGGAGATAGTGGAGGACAGAGGAGCCTGGCGTGCTACAGTCCGTGAGGTCGTAAAGAGTCAGACACGACTTAGCCACCGAACAACAAACACTCAAAGAGGCCTTTCTGTAGTCCTCCAAAGACTTTAACTGTTATATATCAACCAGTGATACTTCTGTCTTCATGAACAAGAAAACAGAGGTTGCACAGGCACAGAATGCAAGTTTTAAATTCCATTTATTGTTCTTTTCAGTCTCCTATTGACTACAGATGTTTAGATGGTCATAGCAATCCATATGGACAATCATGTACACTGAAGATCCTTCTAACATTGGAACCCCCAGAAAAGAGAGCAGAGATTAACAGATATTGGTTAAGGGATTGGTTTTCTATCAAGACTGTAAACATAACAGTGAGAATGCAAAGGGCTGAGAAAAAAAGTAGATGTAAGTTAAAACTAAGCAATAAATCAAATTTACTTCAATATCAAAAGGTTAATTATAAACCTCAATATCATAATTTCAAAATTAAGCAATAACTTCATAGTTTATTCTGTTGTGAAACCATGTCCTTATAACTTATGAGGTTTGGCTAGCAGAACAGTAGTTTTTTTTAAAATAATCGACAAAATTTTAATACTAGAAGTGTTCAAATTTCCACTTTTTATTGAGTCCACACAAGGTCTGATTACATGAGGCCTCTCATTACCACATAGCAACTATAGATAGGGGCTGGAAACAGCTGCTTCCTTTACAAAGGGCAAGGTCCATAGTTTCTAGCTCACCTTATCTTTTCATTTATATTCCCTGCCTAACTTTTGCTCAAGAGAGTAAATCAATCTTGAATTTCCTTACAAATCTGCATTACAAGGGGAAGGAAATGAAAACTTATTATGGACTCTGAAGAGCATATCAATTATACTTGAAAGGGATAGCAGATAAATGTATCACTCTTTTAGACATTTTACTTCAAGGAAATGATTTTTTTCTTTAATATTGTTCCATTAAGTTCTTTAGGACTAGCTGTCCAAAACCAGGACCTAATGCCTAAACGCTGAGTTAACACACCATGCAGGGAATACACAGATTTCCATGAATTTTCCATGGTCCAGGTGGAAGCGCGAATCACACCGGGAGCCATTGTGATGTGCACTGTAGCTGAGAAACCCAGTCCTTCCCTGTATTATCCCCGCCAATCCTAGTTCACGCTCCCTGAGAAAAGTGCAAAATCTGTCTGAAGTCATCTGCAATATTTTCTATCTCTCTGTGTGGAGGCATTTCTATCTATTTCAGTGTCCTCTGAGAAGGGTTGGTCTCTTCTACTCTTTTTTAATGTTTTTAAATTATAAGAGCATGATAGCACCCTTGGAAAATACACCATAAGGTTACACATATAGTTCCACTATATAATACAATCTTTTTTTTAATTAAGGTTTACAGTTGGAGTTTCAATACCAAATTCTCAAAAATTAATAGAATGAATATACAGAAAAGCAGAAGGATATAGGAGACCTAAAAAGCACTGTTAACCATTTCAACGTAACTAAGAATTATAAAGTTTTAACACAATAGTAGGATACAAATTCTACTCAAGTTCCCATAGACTGTAAACTAGAATACTTAGGAATACATCCAGGAACAAAAAACAAGGTACAAAAATATCATGATTTAAAGGTACTGAAATCATACAGAGTCTGCTCTCTTATCACTGTGGAATTACGTAAGAAATCAGTATCAAAAGATATTTGAAAATAACCCACATATTTTTGAGTCAATGTGACATTTACCAAGAGAGATCTTTGATTTAGCCATGGAAAGCCTCAATAAATTAGACTGTAAAAAACACAAGAGGTGATCGCAAAGAAAGCATTTAAATTACAAATTAGTATCAAACAGACAATTCAGGTATGACCTGAATCAAATCCCTTATGTATATACAGTGGAAGTGACAAATAGATTTAAGGCATTAGAACTGAGAGACAGAGTGCCTAAAGATCTATGGACTGACATTTTTAACACTGTACAGGAGGCAGTGATGCAAAACCATCCCCAGAAAAAGAAATGCAAAAAGGCAAAATGGTTGTCTGAGGAGACCTTACAAATAGCTGAGAAAAAGAAGAGAAGTGAAAGGCAAAGGAGAAAAGGAAAGATATTCCTATTTGAATGCAGAGTTCCAAAGAATAGCAAGGAGAGATAAGAAAACCTTCCTCAGTGATCAGTGCAAAGAAATAGAGGAAAACAATAGAATGGGAAAGACTAGGGATCTCTTCAAGAAAATGAGAGATACCAAAGGAACATTTCATGCAAAGATGGGCTCAATAAAAGACAGAAATGGAATGGACCTAACAGAAACAGAAGATATTGAGGAGAGGTGACAAGAATACACAGAAGAACTATACAAACAAGATCTTAATGACCCAGATAAACACGATGGTGGGATCACTCACCTAGAGTCAGAAATTCTGGAGTGTGAAGTCAAGTGGGCCTTAGGAAGCATCACTACAAAGCTGGCGGAGGTGATGGAATTCCAGCTGAGCTCTTTCAAATCCCAAAAGATGATGTATGAAAGTGCTGCACTCAATATGCCAGCAAATTTGGAAAACTCAGCAGTGGACACAGAACTGGAAAAGGTCAGTTTTCATTCCAGTCCTAAAGAAAGGCAATGCCAAAAGAATGTTCAAACTACCGCACAATTGTACTCATCTCACATGCTAGAAAAGTAATGCTCAAAATTCTCCAAGCCAGGCTTCAACAGTCCATGAGCTGACAACTTCCAGATGTTCAAGCAGATTTAGAAAAGGCAGAGAAACCAGAGATCAAATTGCCAACATCCGTTTGATCATCAACTAAGCAAGAGAGTTCCAGAAAAACATTTACTTCTGTTTCATTGGCTATGCTAAAGCCTTTGACTGTGTGGATCACAATAAACTGAAAAATTCTTAAAGAGATAGGACTACCAGAGCACCTTACCTGCCTCCTGAGAAATCTATATGCAGGTCAAGAAGCAACAGTTAGAATCGGACACAGAAAATGGACTGGTTCCAAATTGGGAAATGAGTACGTCAAGGCTGTATATTGTCACCTTGCTTGTTTAACTTATATGCAGAGTACATCATGAGAAACGCTGGGCTGGAAGAAGCACAAGCTGGAATCAAGATTGCGGGGAGAAATATCAATAACCTCAGATATGCAGATGACACCACCCTTATGGCAGAAAGGGAAGAACCAAAGAGCCTCTTGATGAAAGTGAAAGAGGAGAGTGAAAAAGTTGGCTTAAAACTCAACATTCAGAAAACTAAGATCATGGCATCCAGTCCTATCACTTCATGGCAAATAGATGGGGAGACAATGGAAACAGTGACAGACTTTATTTCCTTGGGCTCCCAAATCACTGCAGATGGTGACTGCAGCCAAGAAATTAAAAGACATTTGTTTCTTGGATGAAAAGGTATGACACACCTACACAGCTTATTAAAAAGCAGAGAGATTATTTTCCTGACAAAGGTCCATATACAGAAAGCTATGGTTTTTCCAGTAGTCATGTATGAATGTGAGAGTTGGAACATAAAGAAATCTGAGTGCTGACGAATTAATGCTCTTGAACTGTGGTGTTGGAGAAGACTCTTGAGAGTCCCTTGGACAGAAGGGAAATCAAACCAGTCAATCCTAAAGGGAATTAGTCTTGAATATTTATTGGAAGTACTGATGCTGAAGCTGAAGCTCCAATACCATGGCCACCTGATGCAAAGAACTGACTCATTAGGAAAGGCCCTGAGACTGGGAAAGATTGAGAGGAGGAGGAGAAGGGGACGACAGAGGATGAGATGGTTGGATGGCATCACTGACTTGATGGGCATGAGTCTGAGGAAGCTCTGAGTGTTGGTGATGGACAAGGAAGCCTGGCTTGCTGCAGTTCATGAGGTTGCAAACAGCTGGACATGACTGAGCGACTGAACTGAACTAAGAGAAATTAATATTAAAGGTACTTCAAACAAAATCCCATGTATTTAGAAATTAAATGTTCATTTTTAAATGTTGGATATATCTAAGAAGCCATACCACGGAACATTAGAAAATATTTGTAATAGAATAAAAATGTAAAGAGAATTTACCAGGGCTTGTTGCACGCAGCTAAAGCTGTGCTGTCCTTAGTCACTCAGTCAGGTCCGACTCTTTGTGACCCCATGGACGGTAGCCCTTCAGGCTCTTCTGTCCATGGGCATCCTCCAGACAAGAATACTGAAATGTGTTGCCATGCCCTCCTCCAGGGGATCTTCCCAACCCAGGGATCGAACCCAGGTCTCTCTCATTGCAGGTGGATTCTTTACGGACTAAGCCACCAGGGAAGCCAAAGAATACTGGAGTGGGTAGCCTATCCCTTTCAATGCAATTAAATACTATATGGAGTCTTGAATGAGGTATGAAAACAAATAGTGGTCACTAGAATAAAATTCTGTGAATTGGAACAAAATCTGTATTTTAGTTAATAGTACTGTATCACTTGTTAACTTCCTGTTTGCTTTTTTCTTACAGCATAATATTTCTATTATTTTCAGAACTGGATTAGATGTTTCAAGTCTTAGTCAAAATTTTTTTAATCACTAAGATAATGAACTTTGTAGACTTATAGCAGTAATATTAGATGCCAAAATACATGAAACTATATCCTAGTTTTGAGTGAATATAAATTAGAAATCAAGTATTCTATTCATACTAAGCAATCAAGTAGAATCAAAAGGTTTCAAGTTTTTAACTAGCAAAAATTCATAAAATCTAAAATATATATATTATACATACATATGTATATTGTTGTTTAGTTGGTAGGTCGTGTCCAACTCTTTGTGATCCCAAGGACTGTAGCCCGCCAGGATCCTCTGTCTATGGGATTTCCCAGGAAGGAATACAGGAGTGGGATGCCATTTCCTTCTCCAGGGGATCTTCCCAACCCAGGGATTGAACTCCCGTCTCCTATATTGGCAGGTGGATTCTTTACCGCTAAGTCACCAGGGAAGCCCCATATATGTGTATACAAAAGCTTTCCTACTATGCTTGATAAAGGCTTAAGAAATTACAACAACAAAAAAGGATGGACAAACTGGAAAACATAAACCTAAATGAAACGGGAACACTGAGTATGAAATAGATAAAGGATAAAGTGAAACACTGAGTATGAAACAGATAAAGGATAAAGTGAAACAAACTAGATAAAAACAAAAGATCATCATATAGTCCAGTTGTTTTTAAACATGGCTGCTCACTAGAAACCCAACTGGACCTTGTAGAAGAATAGCAATACCTGGGCATTTGCATTTTTCAAAAAATTCCAAGATAAATCTGGTATTCATCTAGATTTTAAAAAGTGATTACAAGTTTTTCTATTAAATGCTAGTTTTAGTGACATAGAACTCTATTATTTTCTGTTGACCAATCATGATACAATGGTATTAAGCAAATGATAGTTACATAATCACAATAGTAAAAGATGTTTATCAGTTTTCACAATCAATAGATAAAAAACAGAAGATAATTACAATTGCAATCCATACTGGAAACATGATTAATCTAAAAATATGAAATAATTACACACAATTTGGGGAGTTAAGTAGAGTGATCTGCTAAGTGGAAGTGCATACATGCACATTTTCTTATCCACCCAGCCAGTCTATGTCAGGAGAGCTTTTGACTTCTCCATCAAATCTGAAGGAGAGCCATGATAGGTAGAGTATTTTTGCTTGTAGCTTCTTCCTTTCATCACTTAGAATATGTTATGCTATTCCCTTCTGGCTTGTAGAGTTTCTATTGAGGAATCAGCTGATAGTCTGATGAGAGTTTCCTTGTACACTATTTGTCATTCTTCCCTTGTTGTTTTTAATATTTTGTCTTTAATTTTCACAATTTTTGATTACTATATGTCTTGGTGTGTTTCACTTTGGGGTTATACTGCTTGGGACTCTGCACTTTCTGGACTTGATTGACTATTTCATTCCCATGTTAGGGAGCTTTTCAGCTATTATCTCTTCAAATATGTTCCTGGGTCCTTTCTCTTTCTCTTCTCCTTCTGGGACCCCTATAATGCGAATGTTGGTGTGTTTAATGTTGTCCCAGAAGTCTCTTAGGCCACCTTCTTTTATTTTTATTTTTTCATTCTTTTTTTCTATATTCTGTTATGTGGCAGTGATATCTACCATTCTCGCCTCCAGGTCACTTATCCATTCTTCGGCCTCAGTTATTCTGCTATTGATTCCCTCTAGTGTATTTATTGTTCATCTCTGATTGTTTGTTCTTTAATTCTTCTAGGTCTTTGGGAAACATTTCTTGCATCTCCTCTATTTTTCCCTCCATTCTCATCCCAAGATCCTGGATCATCTTCACTAACATTATTTTGAACTCTTTTTCTGGAAGGTTGCCTATCTCCACTTTATTGTTTTTCTGGGATTTTATCTTGGCCCTTCATGTAGACAAAACCCTCTGCTTTGGCATCCTGGTTAACTTCCTGTGATGCAATTTTGGTTCTAGCTGCTGTGGGATTGTCGTTCTTCTTGCTTTTTCTGTCTGCTCTCTGGTAGAGGAGGCTAAGAGGCTTGTATAAGCTTCTTAATGGGAGGGGTTGGTAGTGGGGAAAACTGAGTCTTGCTCTGGTGGGCAAGGCCACCGTCAGTAAAGTTTTAATCCAATAACCCTCTGGGCGTGGGGTTGCACTCTCTGTTAGTTGTTCAGCCTGAGGCAACACGGCGCTGAGGTCTACGGGCTCTATGTAGGGTTAGTGGCAACCTCCAAGAGGATGGACACCCAGGGGCCCCTCCCAGCTCTGCTGCTGCCAGGCCTCTGTCCCCGCAGGGAGCCAGGACAGACCCACACCTGCACAGGAGGCCCGCCAACACCAGCAGGGAGGTCTGCTTCAGGCTCCTGAGCATCACTGCACCTTTCCCCGGGGTCGTGGCACTCACAGGATTTTACTGTGCCCTCTAAGAGTGGAGTCTCTGTTCCCCTCATTCTGTGGAAGTCCTGTAATCAAATCCCATGGGCCTTCACAGTCAGATTACCTGTGGATTCTCAGTCTTTTTGCCAGGTCCCCAGGTTGGGCAGTTCTATGAAGACCTACAAGAACTTCTAGAACTAACACCAAAAGATGTCCTTTTCATCACAGGAGACTGGAATGCAAAAGTAGGAAGTCAAGACATACCTGGAGGAACAGGGACGTTTGGCCTTAGAGTACAAAATGAAGCAGGGCAAAGGGGAACAAGAGTTTTGCCAAGAGAACACACTGGTCACAGCAAACACGCTTTTCCAACAACACGAGAGACATGGACCCATGGACATCACCAGATGGTCAACACTGAAATCAGATTGATTATATTCTTTGCAACCAAAGATGGAGAAGCTCTGTACAGTCAGCAAAAACAAAACCAAGAGCTGACTGTGGCTCAGATCATGATTTCCTTATTGCCAAATTCAGACTTAAATTGAAGAAAGTAGGGAAAATCACTAGGCCATTCAGGTATGACCTAAATCAAATCCCTTACGATTATACGGTGGAAGTGACAAATAGATTCAAGGGATTAGATCTGATAGACAGAGTGCCTGAAAAACTATGGACAGAGGTTCATAACATAGTACAGGAGGCAGAGATGAAGAACGTACTTAAGAAAAAGAAATGCAAAAAGGCAAAATGGTTGTTTGAAGAGGCCTTACAAATAGCTAAGAAAAAGAAGAGAAGTGAAAGGCAAAGGAGAAAAGGAAAGATATAAGCATCTGAATGCAGAGTTCCAAAGAATAGCAAGGAGAGATAAGAAAGCCTTCTTAAGTGAACAAGGCAAAGAAATAGAGAAAAATAATAGAATGGGAAGCACTAGAGGTCTTTTCAAGAAAATTAGAGATACCAAGGGAACATTTCATGAAAAGATAGGCTCAATAAAGGACAGAAATGGTAGGGACCTAAGAGAAGCAGAAGATATTAAGAAGAGGTGGCAAGAATACACAGAAGAACTATACAAACAAGATCTTAATGACCCCAGATAATCACAATGGTGTGATCACTCACCTAGAGCCAGACATCCTGGAATGTGAAGTCAAGTGGGCCTTAGGAAGCACCTCTATGAACAGAGCTAGTGGAGGTGATGGAATTCCAGCTAAGCTATTTCAAATCCTGAAAGATGATGGTGTGAAAGTGCTGTACTCAATATGCTGGCAAATTTGGAAAACTCAGCAGTGGCCACAGAACTGGAAAAGATCAGTTTTCATTCCAATCCCAAAGAAGGGCAATGCCAAACTGTTCAAACTGTGGCACAATTGCATTCATTTCACTTGCTAGCAAGGTAATGCTCAAGCTTGGCTTCAACAGTCCAAGAGTTGAGAACTTCCAGATGTTCAGTTGGATTTAGAAAAGGAAGAGGAATCAGAGGTCAAATTGCCAACATTCATTGCATCATTAAAAAAGCAAGAGAATTCCTGAAAAATATCTACCTCTGCTTTATCAACTACCCTAAAGCCTTTGACTGTGTAGATCACAATGTCACTGTGGAAAATTCTTCCAGAGATAGGAATACCAGACCACCTTCCCTGCCTGCTAAGAAACCAGTACGCAGGTCTGGAAGCAACAGTTAGAACTGGAGATGGAACAAAACAGATCAGTTCTGAATTGGGAAAGGAGTACAGCAAGGGCAAGGCTGTATATTGTCACCTGCTTATTTAACTGATATGCAGAGTACATCATGGGAAACGCTGGGCTGGATAAAACTCAAGCTGGAATCAAGACTGCTGGGAGAAATATCAAAAACCTCAGATATGCAGATGACACCACCCTTATGGCAGAGAGCGAAGAGGAATGGAAGAGCCTCTTGATGAAAGTAAAAGAGGAGAGAGAAAAAGTTGGCTTAAAACTCAACATTCAGAAAACTAAGATCATGGCATCTGGTCCCATCACTTCATGGCAAATAGATGGGGAGACAGTGGAAACACTGTCAGACTTTATTTTGGGGGGCTCCCAAATCACTGCAGGTGGTGACTGCAACCATGAAATTAAAAGATGTTTACTCTTTGGAAGAAAAGCTATGACACACCTAGACACCGTAGTAAAAAGCAGAGACATTATTTTACTGACAAAGTTCGTCTAGTCAAAGCTATGGCTTTTGCAGTAGTCATGTATGGATGTGAGAGTTGGACCATAATGGAAGCTGAGTGCTGAAGAACTGATGCTTTCCAACTGTCATGCTGGAGAAGACCCTTGAGAGTGCTTTGGACAGTAAGGAGATCAAGCCAGGCAATCCTAAAGGAAAATAACTATGGATACTCATTGGAAGGACTGATGCTAAAGCTGAAACTCCAATACTCTGGCCACCTGATATGAAGAGCCGACTCACTGGAGAAGACCCTGATGTTGGGAAAGACTGAATGTAGGAGGGGACAGGGCCTACAGAGGATGAATGGTTGGAGGGCATCACTGACTCAATGCACCTGAGTTTGAGCAAGCTCCAGGAGGTAGTGAAGGACAGGGAAGCCTGGCAGGCTGCAGCCCATGGGGTCACAAAGAGTGAGTGGGACATGACAGAGCAACCGAACAAAACAGTGGAGCTTACTGTGTCTCCAGGGAAAAGCGAGACGGTAAACTATCACTTTAACAGCTTTGCTCCTGGCCACCGTAATGGGGGTGACGTTTAAGGAGATCTGAGAAAATCACGCCAGCTGTGCTGCTTGCTGGTTGAAGTCTCAGATCATCCTGAGACTTGTTTCCCTGCGGCTCTTGTCTCACTCTGGGAATCTGGAGGAACTGAGAACTAAATTTGTATCATCCTGCTGTAATAGGCAGAGCCTATTCTTTGTATTGTAAAGATAAATTTCAACATGGAATGTCCAACATAGTCATACTTTATGGTACCAACTGATAGCTCAGTTGGTAAAGAATCCACCTGCAATGCAGGAGACCCCAGTTCGATTCCAGGTCGGGAAGATCTGCTGAAGAAGGCATAGGCTACCCACTCCAGAATTCTTGGGTTTCCCTTGTGGCTCAGCAGGTAAAGAATCCACCTGCAATGCAGGAGACCTGGGTTGGGAAGATCCCCTGGAGAGGGGAAAGGCTACCCACTCCAGTATTCTGGCCTGGAGAATTCCACGGAATGTATGGTCCATGAGGTGGCAAACAGTCAGACATGACTGAGCGACTCACTTTCACTTTCACTTCATAAAAGAAACACTGTTTGAGGGGTTTTATTAAGCAAATGGTTTCACTGTTTTCTAATTTTCACACACTGGTTCCAATAAAGATATTTAATTAATCATGATACACTCTGATTTGCTGGGTCATCTTTCATAATTGTGGTATATTTTTTTTGACAGTTCCAAATATTCATGTTTTAAGTGTGTTTAAATTAAACTAAAACTCATCAGATGATGGCCCGCCCTAAGTGGGCTTCAGAGAATGCTAATGTATCTGTCATTTGTATTATATTTGAAATTATGTTTTTTTCCCATTTTAATTGTATTGCTGCCAGTGGTATTTTTTTCTTAAAAAAAAAAAAATCCTTCACACGCTCTGTACCAACAGAGTATTCAAATAAAAGACATTCTGTTTTTTAAAAATTAGATTAAAACAAAATGCAGTATCCTTATGATGTGATACCACACCTAACAGAAGGAATAAGATGAAAAATGACAGATAAGATGAAGCATTGCAAGGATAAGAAACAACCCTCACACGATGGCTGTTGGAATTGTAAATTTGTACAACAAATTTGTTGAGTGATGTGTACTAAGCTGTCTTATACACAAATCCTCTGACCCTGCAATCTTCTTTCTAGGTATATACATGTTAGTTGCTCAATTGTTTTCGAGTCTTTGCAAACCCATGGACTGTAGCCGGCCAGGATCCTCTCTCCAAGGGATTCTCCAAGCAAGAATACTGGAGTGGGTTGCCCTTCTAGGTTTAAGTCCAATGGAAATATGTCCCTGTGTTCACCAAAGACATGTACATGTACACCACTGTGGCTGGAAAACAGCCACCATGCCCATCAATGGTCACACTGGATGATGAAAATTTGAAATAGTCACACATGGGATGAATATTCAGAATGACCTACAACCACACCCATAATCTGAATGGAGTTCGCAAACTTAATACTGAGCAAAGAAAGACAGCAAAGAGATAGAATGTATGATTACATTTATAGAAAATCTAAAAACAGGCAAAATGAACCAATGCTGTCAGAAACAAGTAAGGTGTTATCCTGGGGAATTGTGCAGTGGTGTTCAAAATGGGTATGAGGTGGGCTTTCGAGATGATGGTCATGCTCTGCTTCTTGGTCTGAGTGCTTCTTGGTCTGAGTGCTAGTTACATGGACGCTTCTAGGTTGTGAAAATTAATTGATTCGCACACTTATGATCTGCATACTTTTCCATGTGTATGTTATACTTTGATAACATTTTTAAAATTTTATATTAAACACTGTCAAAGAAATGTGATATGATCAAAATTTGCTTGTCTTACAAATAGCAACACTGTATGGTTTCGATGAAAGAGAAAGTGTTAGTTGCTCAGTCGTGTCTGACTCCTTGTGACACCAATGGACTGTAGCTCACCAGGTTCCTCTATCCGTGGAATTCTCCAGGCAAGAATACTGGAGTGGGATCCAGCACCAGGGGATCTTCTCAACCCAGGGATCAAACCCACGTCTCCTGCACTGCAGGGGGAGTTTTTACCATCTGAGCCAGCAGGGAAGCCCTTAGTGTTCGCTATTTGTAAGACAACCAATATTTTTTTTCTTTTTGGTGGCTGCTCAACTTGCAGGATATGGGATCTTACTTCCCAGATGGGGATTGAACCTGCACCCTCGGCACTGAAAGTACAGGGTCCTAACCACTGGACTGCCAGTGAACTCCCGACAACCAAGTTTTTATTTCAGTAAATTATGTTCTTTGAATTTTAGCTTCCTAATTTTAAAAATGGGAAAAATGATATCTACTCTGTCTATTCACAGAGTTAACTTGAAAATCAAGTGAGCTAACAGGTATGAAAAAAAGAAATTCTGTAAACTGTGAAAATGCATACACAAGGAAGACATTCTTGTTGGAATAAAGCAAAGAAGGTTTTAATTTTAATTTTTAAATGATTTTTCACTGTTAAGGATAACTCCCTTTGGCATATGACAGTAATTTTGTTTTAGATCAAGTTTTAAAAAGCAGGTTTGTCAATTATATAATGGTCTTTAATGTATCCAGATTGTTGCTTTTGTTTCAGAAAACAGAAAATTACATGATAGCTTGTAAATGGCACATTCAATTTCACACACTGAGAATGCCTGAAAAGCAAAAGGTCCACATATAATGCAGGAACTCAAATTTAATGGCATCAAATGATCCATAATTTGATTCGTTCAGCCATAGTTCCAGAAATTAATCACTGAGTGTCAGTCTCTTTCTGTCCTTCGTGACTTGGTTTGTCAAAAGAAAACTGCCCTTTTTGCCATATCACTACTAATCGGCATTAGTTGGTTCTTCGGATTTAACATTTCAATTCCGTGCCCAGCATCGGAAAACATTTTAAAAGGTCAGAATGCTATTCCTTTATTCAATTTACTCGAGTTTCACAAACATAACGAGCCTCCCAACATGCTTAGAAACACCTTTAGAAATCAACAGAAACTTTGTTAGAGCAAAAATTGGGAGTAAAGATTAGGAGACGAAATTGGAATGAACAACCTGTAGCTTCTTCCTTTCCCACTAATGTTGTTTCTTTGGATCAGAGTCCCTGAAGGCTATCACAACTGAACTTTTAGGATGGCTAATTCTTTGTGGCGTGGGAGGTGCTATCCAGTGCATTGTAGGATGTTCAGCAGCAGCCTTGACTTCTAAGCATCCTCCCCCCATGATGAGACAAGCAAAAAGGTCTCCAGCCAGTGCCAAACATCTCCAGGAAGGAAGAGAGGGTTAAAATTTCCTCCAGGTGAGAACAACTGCCCTGGACGGAAGTTGCCTAATCCCCTTTCTTCAGATCATCTCCAATTTTCCCAAACTTTCTGGAAGCAATCTGAATGTAAGGCACCCGGCTCAGGTGTGCAAGTAACCGGGTGGTTGGCAAACCCATGTTGTCCTGGGCAGGGAGTGTCAGTCATTCAATCACATTAGACTCTTTGTGACCCCATGGACTGGAGCCCGCCAGGCTCCTCTGTCTATAGAATTCTCCAGGCAAGAATACTGGAGTGGGTAGCCATTCCCTTCTCCAGGGGATCGTCCCACCCAGGGATCAAACCCACATCTCCCACATTGCAGGCAGATTCTTTACCATCTGAGCAACCAGGGAATAATGGGTCACTATCTGCTATGCACATCTTTAGGGCATACCTCTACTGAGAGGCTGACGCATGTGGAGCTGCCCTGCTCACGTCCGCTCACACTTACTGGTGCAAGATGCCTGGCCTCCAGTTGCCAGCAATTGAGATTCTTTGCCTTTTTTTCTGGTCACTGAACCACCTTTAACTCACGAGCAAAAGTTGAATGGAAGTTCAGGGAAATCAGTTTTCCTAGGAGCTCAGATCATGAGCTCCTCATTGCGAAATTCAGACTGAAATTGAAGAAAGTAGGGAAAACCACTAGACCATTCAGGTATGACCTAAATCAAATCCTTTACGATTATACAGTGACAAATAGATTCAAGGGATTAGACCTGATAGACAGAGTGCCTGAAGAACTATGGACAGAGGTTCATGACATTGTACAGGAGGTGATGATCAAGACCATCCTCAAGAAAAAGAAATGCAAAAAGGCAAAATGGTTGTTTGAGGAGGCCTTACAAATAGCTGAGAAAAGAAGAGATGCTAAAGGCAAAGGAGAAAAGGAAAGATATACGCATGTGAATGAAGAGTTCCAAAGAATAGCAAGGAGAGACAAGAAAGCCTTCCTCAGTGATCAGTGCAAAGAAATAGAGGAAAACAATAGAATGGGAAAGACTAGAGATCTCTTCAAGAAAATTAGAGATACCAAGGGAACATTTCATGTGAAGATGGGCCCAATAAAGAACAGAAACACTATGGACCTAACAAGCAGATGATATTAAGAGGTGGCCAAGAATACATAGAAGAACTATTAAAAAAAAAAAAAAGATAATGACCCAGATAACCATGATGGTGTGATCACTCACCTAGAGCCAGACATCCTGGAATATGAAGTCAAGTGGGTTTTAGGAAGCATCATGACAAATAAAGCTAGCAGAGGTGGTGGAATTCCAGTTGAGCTATTTCAAGTCCTAAAAGGCGATGCTGTGAAAATGCTTCATTCAGTATGCTAGCAAATTTGGAAAACTCAGCAGTGGTCACCTGACCTGCCTCTTGAGAAACCTGTATGCAGATCAGGAAGCAACAGTTAGACTGGACATGGAACAATAGACTGGTTCTAAATAGGAAAAGGACTACGTCAAGGCTGTATATTGTCACCCTGCTTATTTAACTTATACGCAGAGTACATCATGAGAAATGTTGGGCTGGCTAAAGCACAAGCTGGAATCAAGATATCAATAACCTCAGACAAGCAGATGACACCACTCTTATGGCAAAAAGCAAAGAGGAACTAAAGAACCTCTTGATGAAAGTGAAAGAGGAGAGTGAAAAAGCTAGCCTAAAACTTCACACTCAAAAAATGAAGATTATGGCATCCAGTCCCATCACTTCATGGCAAATAGATGGGAAAATAATGGAAACAGTGATAGACTTTATTTTCTTGGGATCCAAAATCACTGCAGATGGTGACTGCAGCCATGAAATTAAAAGATGCTTGCTCCTTGGAAGAAAAGCTGTGACAAACCTAGACAGCATATTAAAAAGCACTTTGCCAACAAAGGTCTGTCTAGTCAAAGCCAGTTTTTCCAGTAGTCATATATGGATGTCAGAGTTGAATTATAAACGCTGAAGAATTGATGCTTTTGAACTATGGTGTTGGAGAAGACTCTTGAGAGTCCCTTGGACTGCAAGGAGATCAACCAGTCAATCTTAAAGGAAATCAGTCCTGAATATTCATTGGAAGGATTGATGCTAATGCTGAAGCTCCAATCCTTCGGCCACCTGATGCAAAGAGCCGATACATTGGAAACGACCCTGATGCTGGGAAAAATTGAAGGCAGGAGAAGAGGATGACAGAGGATGAGATGGTTGGCATCACCAACTCGATGGACTAGAGTTTGAGCAAGCTCTGGGAGCTGGTGATAGACAGGGAAGTCTGGTGGTCTGCGGTTCATGGGATTGCAAAGAGTCAGACATGACTGAGTGACTGACCTGAACTGAACTGGGAGCAGAACCTCAGTCTTTATGGACTAGAGGAGAATCGGTGCATAGTGATCCCAGCTCCCCCAGCCCATAGCACCGAGCTCCAGATGGTATCTTGGCTGTTCCCGTTCAGTGTTTCACTTCACCATCAGTGTTTCCTTGGACCACCTCCAAAGACACTAAGTGCACTTGAATTCTGTTTGGAGGGCTTGGTTCTGAGGAAAATCAATGCAAGACTGTCTGGTGGGATACGACTTCTTGCTATCACATTCCAGAATATTCCTAACTTACAAAGCTAACCTTGGAAGAATTAGACACCTCAGGGCTTCTTCTATTCCAAGTTATTTGATCAGCAATAATACCTTTTCCAGCTTTATGGGGAGCTGCACAGTAATAACCCTTTTGAGAATGGCAAACAGCAATACAAGTAGGTGGTGTTTTCTTCGTCTATTTTTTCTCATTATTCATGTAGGCATAGAATGTTGCATGGTAATTCACAGCTCCATGAACTGTAATTTACTCTTATAAGGTTATAGTCTAGTAACAAACAATTTACAATGCCTGTTTAAAGAGAAAAAGGATAAAGGTTTCCATAGGACTCTGAACCTCCACAGATACCAAGTAAGTAAACCCAGAGAAGGAAATGTACAGCTCAGTCATATAACCAAGTGATAAAATCCAATGCCTTTTACTTTAAAGTCTGGGTTTAAGAAAATCTCTCTATATTAATCTTTAGTTTATTTTCCTGAAAATTCAATCAGAAATGATTTTATATGATGAATTGAGCCATTAATTACAAATAAATACATTGGAAAACACATATGTGAACTACAAATGTTAAATGGATAACAGACAAGTAGGGAGTATTTATCAACACTGTATGCATATAAGCACTGGTTTACTTAATGACTTTGAAATCAGGTTAAGAATTTTGATGAAATATAGAGCATTTGAAACCTTTCTGAAACTCAATACAATGCAGTTTTTTGAACACATTATATCCATTTACTGATTGTTGGACTGATCAAAGATTGTATTTATTTTTGCTATTTATCTATAGAATCAATTTTAAAAAGAGGTTTTAAAAGTATTAAAATGACTAAACCCCAAAGAAAAGTTCTAAAAGACAGAGGGATACTAGCAACACTCAGAGAAAGAGAGATCCTATCTACAATAGGAAGAGATTTTCAACCTTGCAATACCCAGAACAGATTTATAAAAAACAAACAACAACAAACCCTGCAGAGTAAGAACAACTGGAAACACACAGAATCAAGTGTGATAAGACTAATCAAATAGGACCAAGGCAGGGCAGGCTGAATGAATCTGCCTGTATCCCCTCTGGGCTTGCCAATGGCTTGCTTTGACCAATAAAACAGTGTCAACTTCATGCCATCAGATGCTTTAAAATGTGCCTGCATACTTTCAGTTTTTGGAAGGCCACCACTGCTCTGAGAACACACTGGGCTAGCCTGCTGGAAGATCAGAGACCACGAGGAGCAGTGCTGGGTTATTCCAGTTGTCCAGTCCAGACCAACTAGCCTCCAGACACCCCACTAGCTAAATGAGGATGCCTGAGATTGTTCAGGCAAGATTAGGCAAGCCTGGCCCAGAGCAGAATTGCAGAGCAGACTCAGAGGCTTGATGGAAGTCTTGATAATAAAGGTTGTTGTTTTAAATTCACTAACTCTTTAAGTGGTTTGTTACTGAGCAGTATTAGAATATACCTGATGTATTAGGTACAGATAATCAACAATCATGGAATAGAAACCACAAGGGGAAATATTTGTCATGAATGTGGGTTAGCTCTTATATTTTCAGTAGGAGGTTGGACACAAGAGTTAAACATATTAAATAAATGCAGATATCATAGAAAAATTTTGTCATTCCATTGTTAGAGGAGATTTCTCTGTTAGGAGATGTGCTAAACAAACATAAAGTTAGAAATTCCAGGGAACAAATACAGAAATGCCACTACTTAACAGTTCTCATTGAGAACTGAAGTTAAATCTTAACTGGAATTGTCCACGTTACAGCTGAATTCATGGCCAGATAACCAAAACTTGACATCTTATTAGCAATTGCTAATTTTATTAAGAAATACTAGTGGACTTCCCTGCTGGTACAGTGGATAAGAATCCACCTGCTGATGCAGGGGACATGAGTTTGATCTCTGATCGGGGAAGATCCCACATGCCACAGAGCAGCTAAGCCCAGGCATTGCAACTACTGAAGCCCACGTGCCCTAGAGCCCATGCTCTGCAACAAGAAAAACCATCAAAATGAGAAGCCCACACACCGCAACCAGAGAGCAGACCCTGCTGTCCGCAAGCAGAGGAAGCCTGCAAGAAGCAACAAAGACCCAGTGCAGCCAAAATAAATAAAATTTTAAAAAAATATGAATGATACACATGTGCCATACATGCCACATCACTAGTACGTTTCAGCATGATTTTTAAATTCTATTGGTTTCAAGGACAATTGACACTGCTTTCGTAACATTACAGTTTTGATAATGCCTCAAATAAAACTAGTGATTGTCAAACTTTGTTGCATATTAGAATCACCTGAATTTGTTTTTGAATTCCCAATGCCCAGCTGACACCCCAGAGCAAATACACCAGAATCATGGGACCATGACACAGGTATCAACATTTTTTCATCCTTTCTCAGGTGATTCCACTGTGCAGCCAAGTTTGAGACCCAATGACCAAGTCCTAAATCTTTGCTGCTCTATAGCAGCTAGTCACATGCAGCTGCTATCAAGAACTATTTGAAGCTGTTGTCTGAATTAGGATGAGAGAGCTATAAGAGGAAAATACGAACCAGATTTTGGGAAGATGCAGTATGAAAACAAATGTAAAATAGGCCATTAATAAATTTTTACATTTATTACATGATTAAATGACAATATTTTGAATATATGGATTAAATAAAAGACATTATTAAAGTTAATTCACCTAGTCTTACTCTTTAAAATGCTACTGGAAAATTTTAAATTTCATATGTAGCTCGAATTTGTGGCTAACACATCTTTCCATTAGATGGCACTCACCTTGACTCTCCCACTAAACTAGAATATAAATAATTTTAATAGTCATGTAACTTTACTAACGGTTGCTTAATGAAGTATGCGTTTACATTCTGGCAAACTAGATATAATATTCTGTAGGCAGTTCATTTTTAAAGAAATAACCCTCTGTAACCCAGTACTGGGTTTGCCACACTGTTTTTATCATTGCTTATGCAAAATAATTTGTTATTTAGTTGCTAAGTCATGTCCAACTCTTTGTTACCCCATTGGCCTGTAGCCCACCAGGCTCCTCTGTCCAAGGGACTTCCCAGGCAAGAATACCGAGTGAGTTGCCATTTTCTCCTCCAAAGGATCTTCCCTACCCAAGTACTGAACCTGCATCTCTTGCACTGGCAGGCAGATTCTTTACCGCTGAGACATCACAGGAGCCCTGATGGAAAGTTTACTTAGGATTTAAAATTACAAGTATAATTAAAATGGGCAAAGTCATCTTATTGAGAAGCTATATGTCAATCAATGACCTTTGTCAGTGGGATAAAATATTAAAAGGGAAGAGGAAGGTAGGATCTGAAAAAATAACAGCAAATGTGCCTGCTTGGAATTCTAATAAATTTTGATTTTTGATAATCAAATATTCTTACAGTAAGAAATAAGTTCACTGGTGGCTCAGTGGTAAAGAAGTTGCCTACCAATGCAGGACACTTGGGTTCGATCCTTGGGTTGGTAAGATCCCCTGGAGAAGGAAATGGCAATCCACTTTAGTACTCTTGCCTGGGAAATCCCACGGACAGAGAAGCCTGGTGGGCTACGGGTTGCAAAAGAACTAGACATGATTTAGTGCCTAAACAACATCAACAACAAGAAATAAGTACATTGCAATTCTCTTTATTGAGTAGGCAACACTCAGGAGATTAATCAAGTTGAATACTTTTGAATATTTTTAAAATAATAATTTTTAAGAATCACAGAAAGAAGATCTGTGTATGAAACTGTAGTGTAGAGCTAATTGTGTTTTCAGCTAATTTTACACCATTTAAAGCCAGCACATTGGTTAAATTTGCAATGCACCATTCCAGGGTTAGTAATTTTTTTAAAAAATTAAAAAATTTGACTCAGCATGTCTTTTTTTAACTTATTTCACATCTCCTATTATTATCATTATTATTCATCAGATGATAATTAACATCCATGGCTGGAGGCCATTCCTTGTGATTTTATTAAAACTCTTCCTTTTTCTAGTATAGAGTTTCCTTTAATCCCAGATTAATTTATTTCCCATTCACTGTGGCAAAGCTCCTGAAATGAATATATTCACAAATTCTTATGATAAAATTTAACATCCTGATTATTTAAAAATGACTAAAATTGCTGTGTATTTTCCCCCAAATCACTTGCTTTTGTCAGCCCTACACTTGGTTCTTCTCATCCATGGTGGAATCTTTTATTCTCAGCCAAAAGGAAAAAGGAGGTCACATCATGGCAGCAGCTACAGGTAAACATGATGGTCATCTCTGGCCATCTGATTCATGGTTTACAACTCAATTATTCCCTGTCCTTTTAGGAACACCAGCCCCACCCATTTGCTATTGTCATGTTCGTTTTTTATGTATTTTCCTCATAAATCTTCATGAGGTCAGGGCAATTTACCTTAGGTTTGTTTTTGTTTTCTGTTTTTAACTCTAAAGTAAATTCCCCTTTAAACAAAACAACAGCCTTGACATGAGAAGAAAAACAATGAGGAAAAGAGGAGCTTTCACCTCTGAATGGCTTGAAAAGGCCCGCCGCACCCTTTCTTATTATACCCTGTAAGCTCCAAAGTGAATGAGTCAGGGGAATGAGAAGGTTATTCTATTTAATATTCATCACTTTGCTCAGAACGTTTTTAAAAGATACTCCTCTGTCCCATTGGTTTGCATCAAATCAAATTGTGCAAAACTGGGGCGCACAATGGAGGCAGGATGAAGAAGGAGCCCCCAGCATCAGCTTCCTGAATGAGGTACAAATAGCTCAATCATTTATGTTCCTCCTGAGGCTCTTGCCACATTCTGCCTTAAATTACAGCTATGGTTACTCAGAGGCTATTTGATCAGTTCCCTGAGGTCAGGAATGTTGCCTAGTATGTAATAAACGGCAATATCTGTAGATTAAATGGAATATCTTATCCATTTTTGCATGCTCCTAATAGCTATAGGCTTGTCCCAAAAGGGATCAATAAACACACTGATCGAGTGCTATATCACGCACCTACTCTGAGATTGGGAATTATTTCCAGTGTAAACACTTTTAAGGTTTCTCCTTACTAGTAGCCAGCAGAGTTAATTGAACTGGCACTTGAACTGAAATAAAATGCTCAGATGTGAATTCACGTATTTGCTTTGCATGTCTGGTACAGCGATCTTTAGCTAATGACTCATTAGGCATTTACTTGCAAATAATTAAAATCTTCATATGTTATCACCTTTTCTGTGTATCACCTTTTTTGGTATATCACAGCAAGGGAGACCAAAATTTTGTTATCTCCTAAATCAATTTTTTAAATTTAATAGTATTACCCAGGGAACTTAGAAAAATCTCGAAGGGTCAATAGCCACTTTTTCTCCTCTTTTGGTTTTTACCTTTGGTATTCATTCAAAAGTAATAGTGAAGTGAAGTCGCTCAGTCGTGTCCGATTCTTTGCGACCCCATGGACTGCAGCCTCCCAGGCTCCTCAGTCCATGGGATTTTCCAGGCAAGAGTACTAGAGTGGGTTGCCATTTCCTTCTCCAGGGGATCTTCCCGACTCAAGGATTGAACCCAGGTCTCCCACATTGCAAGAGGATGCTTTACCCTCTAAGCCACCAGGGAAGCCCTAAAGTAATAGTAGTTGCCATTTATTCAGACCCTAACATCTGCTGGGTGCTTTACTCATTTTTATTTAACTTTTTATAACCTTATAAATTAAAGATTATAATACTCATTTTTTAGATTCAGATGATAATTAATTTATGTTACATTCATAACCACACAAGGTATATTAATCAGGGTTCTTCAGAGAAGCAGAACTAGAGAGAGAAAAAGTGAGAGACTTATTATTTATAAGGAATTGACTCACGTGATTGTGGAGGCCGACAAGTTCAAAATCTTCAGGGTGAGCAGGCATGCTGGAGGCCCAGGGAAGAGTTGCAGTTCAACTCCACAATTCTTATTTCTTTTTTCAAGGGACTTCAGTCTTTTTCTGTTGTATAAGGCCCACCCACATTAAGGAATGCAATCGGCTTCACTCAAAGTCCACTGACTTAAATGTCACTCTCACCTGAAAAAAACAATTTCATATAAACATGCAGACTATGCTTGACCAAATATCTGAGTACGGTGGCCTAGCCAAATAGACACATAAAATTAACCATCATAAAAGGTAAATATAATGATTCCATGCTACTGCCAGAAGGAAACTTGCCATCCCAAATGTCTCTTTGGTATGCAGATTTTTTTCAAACTGAAAACAATCAAACCCAAAAGACTCAGGAAGAAACTTTGACTTTCCCCATAACCCATAACCGCAACAACTTTTAGTTAGGCACTTCCCTGGTGGTCCAGGGGTTAGGACTCCACACTTCCAATGCAAGGGGTTTGGGTTAGATACCTGGTTGGGGAACTAAGATCCCACATGATGTGCAGTGCAGTCAAAAAAAAAATTTTTAATTACTTTAGATAAGAGGCATATTCCAGGTATAGAGCTATCACCAGAGACACCAGCCAAAAAAAATAAATATGGGCTAAGGGTGGCAGGGGAACAGAGCTTACAGATCAGAGTCCACTCAGCGTCTTCTTGTCTCTGTGGGGCCTAGAAAACATTTGTTTACCAAACATTTGCTTTTCCACCTTTATGAGAATTGTCTTCTTCCCCTCTGAGGTTCCAGCCACAATTGGTAACACCTTTTGTCTTTAAACTGAAGATATTTAAGGTGGGGTTTCAGTCATTTTGGTGAGCTACTCAGTTTTTCTGGCTCTCTCCCATGGACACATTATTAAACTTCTGTTCTCATTTTCTCCTGTTATTCTGTCTCAACCTAATTCTTATACCAGCCAGAAAAAGGGTAGAGTGAAATTTCTTCCTCCCTGACATTACAAACGAATATAGTAAGTAAGCACTTAACAATTTGCAAAACATCCAACAGTTTGCTCTGGAGGATCTGGAGTTTATAAAAGAACTTTTTGTTTTCCAAAATTCATTTGTATTTCATTTTGTGTACTGTCTCCCAAATTAATGTTGTTGTTGTTTTTCAATTAAGAAGTATATTCTCCCAGGACCAAATTCATTTTAAAAGAAGTATTGAGTTGGCCAGAAATTTTGTTGGGATTTTCCGTCACTTCTTAATCAAAAACCCAAATGAACTTTTTGGCCAACCCAATATTTAGGGCTTGTAGCTGTATATTTTAGAGGTCTAATTTATCCACTAATAAATATCTACCAAGGATGATGATCAAGTCTAATGAAGTAGGTATCCGTCATGAGAAATAGAGAGCTATTTCTCAAACAAGCAGTGACAAAAATTAGGGAATTCTGTCTTTCACAATCTCTGAAAACTTTTCCATGCATTCCCTGAGGCCAACACTTGAATTCAGGACCCTACTACTTCTATAGCATTTCATGTCTGGTCTTCACTTTATGTTCCAAAATTCGGCATTAATCAGACCACCACACCACCGGACGCTTCGCCCCCACATCTCTAGTAGTTATCAACTGTCCACTGAAAAAAATCTGAAAATTTGAAGTGAAGCATCAACAGTCTTTTCCAAAGGAGCATCAATTACCTTTCTAGCCACCGTTTTTGCCCTTCACTATGAACAAGACATGAGGGTTCAATTTTGGCCCCAAGAAAAGTTCATGAGTTGATGTATTACTTGATTTTGTGTGTGTGTGTGTGTGTGTGTGTGTGTGTGTGTGTGATTTCTGCCTTTGCATTGAACCAGTAGACCTTATCTTCTGACGCCATCTCTTACCCCTCCAGGCTTCTCCAAGTTTTCTCAAGACCCCAGCCAGCGGCAACTCTCATTCCCCAAATTGCTTAACAGTGTGGTTAAGGTTTACAGGTTCAGATACTGGGTAATCTCTATTTATGCACTTTTCTCACCTGGTCAAAGAGAGGGCTGGAACCAGTGCCCGAAAAGGAATCCCAAAGCCAAATGCAATAGGTTCCCCATGACCTGAGGATGTCCCGCGTTCTGCACGAAGGCTCTACCAAAGTAGGTGCTCAATAAATATTTAACGCCTTAACTGACAAATGACACCGAGTAGAAGACTGCAGTCTGTGGGATAAGGGAGAGCTTGCCTCTCCATGAACGGTGCCTTTAGGCGCTCGTCCACCGGCCTAGGTTTCACAGGTGCAGGGTCAGCGCCGGCCGCCGCCAGGGCAAGGGCAGGCAGGGCAGTGCGCATGCCCGGTGTCCAGGGGCGCCTCCGGGCGCGCAGACCGCTCGGCCCCGCCCCCGGCTCGGGCGCGCGCACTCCTCGGCCCCGCCCCCCGCACTCGGGCGCGCGCGCGGCCCCGCGGAGCGTGCCCTGCGTGCGGGTCCCCGCCGAGCCCGCCGGGCGCCGCATCCCCGAGAGCCCTGGTCGGGGCCTGAGCAGCGGCCCCCGGCCCGGGCGGCGAGCGGAGCGCGGTGCGCACGGCGGCTCCGCCTGCGGAGACGGGACCGGCGCGCGGTGAGTGAGGGCGCCGGGACGGGTGGGCGGGCGGGCGCCTCCGCGCGTGCGCAACGCCGGGCAGGCGAGCTGGGGCGCGCGCCCGACCGCGGGCCGCAGGGCCGAGCGCGGCGGGCCGGGGCCGGGCTGCGGGCGCGGCGGGCGGCATGGGGGCGCGGGCTCTGGGGGCGCTGGCTCTGGGGGCGCGGGCCGTGGAGACGGCTTCCGGACGGGTTCTCCGGGTCGGCGCCGGCCCCGCGCTGGTGCCGGCGTCCGGCCCGGGGCAGGGCCCGCTGCAGCCCGGAACCCCGGGAGGGCCGAGGCGAGCCCCCGGGGCCCTGCCGGCCCCTGGGGCGGCCGCCGCGAGCGCGACCCCGGGAGGCGGCCGCGGCCCGGGAGGGGCCGCCGGGCCGTCGGGCAGGTGGCGGCCGCGCCCCCCGCCTGGGAGTCGAGGGCTGAGCGCGAGCAAACTTCCCCGGAGTGACAGTCCCGGGGCGCTGGGGGTCCCGGGGGCCGACACCCGCCCTCGGCCACTCCGGGGGCTGCGGGGCCCGGCGAACGGTGCTGGGCTTCTGCGAGTGCAGCTTCCTTGTGGCCCTGCGGCTCGTCCTCCAAGTTCTGAACGGTGTTCACGGCCCATTCGCTCTTGAGATAGATGTGCAGGTTTGGTGTTTTGGTAAGAAGGGTATTTGCTCTCTTGGGAAGAATAGACGTATATTGCCTGGTCTTTTTATCTCAAAGAAAGTATTGTTAGGGCATGCCGGGGACTCCTGTTTATCAAGGAACCTATTGTCCTGTGTGCGCTTGGAGAAAGCCAGCTAATTTCTATTATTAGCCGTGAAAAGACAAAGAGCGATGATTGTGCTTTCTTTCCCCCCCTTCTCTCTGTCTTTTATCCTTTGATTTAAACACTCTCGGTCACATCTTGGAGTACTGTAGTTCCCAAAACTGGCTGCAAGAAAGCGTCACCGGGGAGTTTTAAAACTCTAGGCTCAAAACTGCAGACCAATTAAAACGCACTATGTAAAGTTCCCTCAGTGATTCCAGCAGTGCAGCAGAGTTTGGGAAGCACCGGTTTAATAAAAGAAAGTCAAGTTTTGAGTTTTGCGAAGTAGCAGTTTGTTACTGCTGAGATGAAACGCTAGCTTCGTTCTCCACAGGCAGGAACTCACAAAGAGTAGCTTATTCCCCCCCCACCGCCCCTTGGGGACGGAGGGAAGCGTCTCAACTTTAGCTGAACACGACTCAAGCGTCCAGACATTGTTCTGACTGCTGCGTTGAATTTCTTAGTAGTAACGCCACCCTCTCTGACCCCTGCCGTGGCTTCTTCTGACTCGCTCTCAGCCTCCCTCCCCACCCTTCCCCAGCTCCCCCTTTTTAACCATCCAACCCTCAACCCCTGGGAGGATCCCCTCCCCCACCAAGTTCTGACTATTGGGGGGGGGGGGTTGATGCGGGTTACCATAGCAACGGGTCTTCCAGGGGAAGTGGGCGGGTCTACCTTTGGTTTTATGAATAGGACTCTTCCTCTTCTAAAGAGTTTGAATCTCCCTTTTCTTGGCCCCGGCTCAGGTAGGGGTGCGTTCACACAGTCCCAGTTTTTCTTTCTAAGTGATTACAGAATTATTTATCAATGCTGTTGTATGGAGTGACAATACGAGCAGCTCTGTTCTCCCCTGAAGAGATTCTCTTTACCAATCTCTGCACTAAGAACTTGTGTAACAAAGTTCTAAAAGAGATGAAAAGCACCTTTAAAAAAAAAAAAAAAAAAAACCTTGATTTTCCTTTGGGGCACACAAATCTTCGAAGGGTAAGCATTGTTTTTCTAAAGTCTGAAGACATACTTAAGAAGTTTTAAAAGTGAAATACAACCCTACCTCCTTGCCAAAACCTTTGCTAATTTGTGACCAGATACCATTGTCAGCTTGTAAATTTGTTTCTTTCCTAGAAAGTTCTTTGCCATGACTCTTTGCAAAAAAGTTAGAACACTTGTAATGTTATACTTTAAGGAAGGAAAGGCACAGTTCTACAGATTCACCCACTCCTTCCCTTTCCCAACACACACACATCCAAAGACAGGTTTTTTGTTTTTGTTTTTGTTTTTTTTTTTTAATGTTTGTTCTTTTATGCACAGAACAGTTATTCCCTTGCCAACTCATCGCAGTTTATTTTGCAAGTAACTCTTAAAACTCTTCATGTGAAATAGTTCAGACGTGTCTTCAGGCTTTCTTGTGTTTTGAAATCTTTCAAACTTTGCTGTGTAGATGATCAGAATTTGATCAGTCAACCCAAAATGCTTATGGTAGTAGAGAGATCTCCAGCATGTATTAGGGATTGAAGAAGTTTTCTCTACTCTGGTGTAATGTGCTAGTTAACTTTTGGACTATCAAGCAAATTCTGAAATGCTGATTTTCCCCCATTTTACTCTGAGCAAAGAAAATTAGTGGAAAACCCTTTGATTTGCTGGACCTTGTAGTTCAGCAGTAATGCTGTGCAGCTGAGGCGGTAACTTCTCACCTAACCTTAAGGAAATAAAAATCACAGCGATATCTTCCAGAAATAAACAGCTGTACATGGCATGATATGCTTCCATTGGTCCCATTTTATTTGCCTGCATAGAGACACTTTTAAGCAAAATTGGTACTTTAATTTCATTTATAGTTTAAATATTGCCCCTTTGCTAATATATCACAGACGTTTCTTGTACCCTTAAACCATCCTCAAAAGTAAAATTTTAAATGATGGATATGTCACAGTTTGTTTAACTAGTTTTCTCTTGTTTGACATATTCCATTTTTAGTGTTTGGGAATATGATATTAAACTCTAGTTGCAAATCTTGGCCTTTTCTGATTAAGTGGCCTTAATTACCTAATTATTTGATTGTGCTTCTTTTATGCATAGAATGGGGGTAATAATTGTGCCTGCAACAGAGTTTTGGAGCAATGGAATGAACCAAATAGTGCAAGGTCTTCAGCAGAGTCTGGCAGAGGAGGTAGGCTCAGAAAGTAATAGACACACAGGTCGAGCTAGGGTAAAGGCGCTTGTCTGAAAGCCTCGCTGTCTCTGACGTCTCAGGCCAGATTTATAGCAGAACTCCTGGGGCAGAGGTGAACTCTTTTATAACTCTTGAGGCCTGTTGCCAAATTGCTTATAGCAGGACACATCGATTCCCTTACATGCCGCATGGTCTTCCTGTAGTGTCAGCACTCCAGTGTTTAATCTTTCCTGATTTGCAGGAAAAATCTGGCCTTATTTTAATTCATATTTTTTTGATAACTAGTGAAATTAGTAATTTGCTTTTTATTCGTTCATTTGCCTTTTGAGAGTTGTCTGTTCAGGTACTTTGCCCATTTTATTCTTAATTGATGATTTTAAAAAATGAATTAAAAATGTCTGTGTAATGTATATTAGATTTGTACAATGGCTTCCCTGGTGTCTCAGTTGGTAAAGAATCCGCCTGCCGTGAGGGAGATCTTCCCTGGGTTGGGAAGATACCTTTGAGGAGGGCATGGCAACCCACTCCAGTATTCTTACATGGAGAATCCCCATGGACAAAGGAATCTGGCAGGCTACAGTCCATGGGGTCACAGAGTTGGACACGGCTAAGTGACTTAGCACAGTACAGGTGTGTACATTTAATTTTCTGTTAGCACACGGGTGTGGATTGTCTTACAACACGCCCTCCTCATGAGTCAGCCCTGTCTACCAGCAGGTCTGTTAGACAGTCCACCCTTTCTTCACTGGGTTGTGGTCTTCCCTTTATTACGTTTTAAGATCTTGACTAACTTTTGGGTCTGATTCTGTTTTAGGTCTTACTCATCAGTGATTGATCTCTAATCTTAATCAATGCTAAATCTTTTTAATTGTACATTTAGAATATATGGAAATATCTGCTAGAGCAAGTCACACTGTTCTTTTAAAAATCCTACTTACAGCCATCTGTCCTTTCAGATAAAGATGATCTTATTATCTTTATACTAATGCATGCACATTATTAAATCTAAGAGTACTAAAATACTTATTTAAAATAAGTGGCTGCCTCTCCATCCCCTTAGGCTCCTCAGTGGTAGCCTTTAGGCTCTTGATGGTTTTTTTTTTTTTTTTTGAGTTTTCACTGGGGCCACAGTACAGTCTTTTCCTCTTGGTCTAGTCAGAGACTGGTCCTCTGGTGGCACCCTATGCTGGAGAAAGGGTCCAGCTGCCAGTGTTCCTGAGGCCTCTGACTGGAGTCTGAGCATCCTCTTCACTTTGGGGAAGGTTCTGGTGCTCTCGAAGTCTGAAGACTTAATCAGGTCCAGTCTGGCTCGGCTCTGGGACTGTGGGCCAGAACTCCACAGTGAGAAGGTGCAAAGGGCATCCAGGGAGTCGGGCTTAGTTTACCCCACCTTGACCCTTTCTGCTCCAGTCTTGGTGCAAACTGGAGTGCTTCTCAGCCCTCCTCACGGGTCGAGGGCATCTCACTCATGTCTGCTGAGTTCTGCCTGCCTGTCTGCTTTCCGCTTTCATGATTCCGTTGTCATTTTCACTGCAGGTCTTTATATGCTTGATGCGTGTCTTCTGGAAAGATCTCTTTACTGACTCTATGTGGAATGTAGAAAGAGGATGTCTGCTTGATGTTTTGTTAAACATGCCATCTTAACCTGGAAGACTCCGCAGATGAATCCTTAGAACTGAGAAGTATCCAGTTCTTTTGGTTCTTTGACAAGGACCGTCATGTATACATAGAGTAGTCTGTTTTCCTGAAGGATTGTGAATTTACACAGACCTACTGTCTGTTAGTGGAGGTGTTTTGTTTGCTGACTTAATCTTTATTAAGTCCTACCATTTCTTGTTAGGGTTCTCTTAGGTATTTATGTTTTTGTTGCTGTTGTGAAGGGCTCATCAAGTTGGCTATTGTTGGGTAAGATGGTTGTTGATTTTTGTTCTTTGTATTATACCTGGCTCTTATTCTAAGAGCTTTCCAGTTTATTTTCTTGGGTTTCCTAGTTATATAATCAGTTGTATATAGTGACACTTGTATCTACTTCTTTCTAATAATTATACCTTTTATTTTGGTTTTATGGCAGACTGCACTAGTGTTAGCCTTCTGGAATGTTATAAAATACCTCTGGAACATTATCAAATAGTAATGGCAATAATGTTCAAACTTTTGTTCTTTAATAGGAAAAACAGTAGTACAATATTGGCTTTTGTTTATCATAATTCCTCATCAGGACAGAGAAAATCTATCCTTTTACTTCCAACTTACCTAGAGGTATTTTTTTTTTTTTAAGAGATAGGACTCATTTGAAAAGACTCTGATGCTGGGAAAGATTGAAGGCAGGAGGAGAAGGGGACGAGGATGAGATGGTTGGATGGCATCACTGACTCAGTGGGCATGAGTTTGAGTAAACTCCGGGAGTTGGTGATGGACAGGGAGGCCTGGCGTGCTGCAGTCCATGGGGTCTCAGAGAGTCGGACACGACTGAGCAACTGAACTGAACTAAGGAATGAAATATTACTGTTAGCTGCTACAGTTTATCACTAGTATTTCTTAACAAATCTACTGACTTGAGTCCCAAATATTAAACTTAAGTAAATCCTTCCCTTTTGAATAGCTGTTTAGAAAAATAAATTCCATTCATGATGAAACTAAAAGGTAACGTCATATTCAGGGCTTCCCAGGTGTCTCAGTGGTAAAGAATCTGCCTGCCAGTGCAGGAGACGGGCGGGTTTGATCCCTGGTCCAGGAGGATTTCCAAGTGCTGCTGAGCAACTAAACCTTTGTGCCACAACTCCTGGAGCCCGCGCGCCCTAAACCTGTGCTCCCCAACCAGAAAAGCCCATGCGTGGCAGCTGGAGGGTACCCTTCACTCGCTGCAGCTGGAGAGACCAAAGTCAAAACAAATAAGTTATACATTTAATTATCATTATATAATTATACATTATGTAATTATTATAAAATAATAAATTATTTCAGAAGTCTTTAAAAAAGATAATGTATTTAATACAATATTCATGTCTTCTGGGGTGGGGGCTGAGTGGGATACAGTCACCAGGGATTTTTCGAAAGAAAATATTGCAAATTGCAATAGTCATCGCTCATCTTTGTCTCTTGGCAGCATTTGATATAATTGGTCATTCCCTTTTTAATTTGACATTCTTCATCTGATTTTGAGGACACCACGGTCTCCTGCTTTTCCTTATGTATCACTGACTTTTCAGTCATTTTTTTATTTTAATGTGTGCTCCCCCCCCACACACACACACAGCCTGTTAATTTGGAATGCTTAGGGCTCAGTTTTTGTAGGACTCTTGTCACAAACAGTTGTGAGATTTTAATAAAATACCATGCAGCTTCTTCAGACTCCTAGTGTACACTTCCAGCTGGGGTGGCGCTCTTAAACTCCTGAGGTGTATTACCCGTCTCCTTTCTTGACTTGAATGTGTCAAAGATACTTCACTTTTAAAGACTAAAGCAGAGTTTCTGATCTTCCTCTGCACACCTGTCCTCCCTGTAGCCTGCCCCCTTGTCTGTGTTGGGCTAGTTCCATTTTTCAGGTTATTTAAGTCAGAAACCTTGGAATCATCCTGACTCTTCTCTTTCTCTTCCACTCTGCATCCAGGCTGTTAACAGATCCTGCTGCTCCATCTTGCAGATTTATCCACAATCCTGTCCTCAGTGTAAACCCGGGAGCTCAGCCCGTTTTCCCGTTTTCCCACCTCTGCTGCAAGCGCCTTCCTCCAGGTCTCCAGCACCTCCTGCCTGGGTGGTTTCAGTGGCCTCTCCTTTCACCTTCCCGACTTCCCTTTAGTATGTTATCAGCGTAACAGCTGGAGTGATCTTTTTAAAACATAGGTTAGATATGCTTCAAATTCTTTACCTGCTTTCCATGTCCCTCAGAGTAAAAGTCAAGAGTCTCATGATGCTTCGCAAAGCCCAGTGCATTCTGTTTTCCCCCAGCTCTGACCTCCCCTCCAGTCCTTTCCCTGGAATGGAATGCTGTCCGTACAGCCAGCCTTCCCTCCTGACTGACCCAGGAACCCTCCAGGCGCATCCCCCCGGAGATCTTTGTGCAGGGTGTTCACTCTGCCTGTGTCCCTCCGCGCCTTCAGGTCTTCACTGAACTACAGTCTCAGCAGTGATGTCCCCGCTGTTCACAGCTGCAGACTATGCCTTGTGTCCTTCGTGGAATGCATTATGTTTCCATTTTTTGTAGCATCTAAATTACTGTATGACTTATTTATTATTTTTGGTGAATCTACCTGTCCCTGCTAGACAGTCGGTTCCATGTAGCCAAGTATTTTAATGTCTGTTCATTTATGTGCCTCAAGTGTCTGATACACAGAATGTGGTCAGTGACATTTTTTTGAATAATATAGTCTACTCCATTTTTTTCCAATGACTTTCTCATAAAGCAGGATAGTTGTACAGCATCTGTGGATCCAACACTGGTGATTTAGCATCCCCCCAGCAAGACAGAAGTTGCAGAACATGTATAATTCATAATGGATATAATAATACAGAGTGGTTATGAGGATTAAAGAGGGTACTGTCTGTGAAGTGCTGAACCCTGCCAGAGTGTAGGGACAGGCCACTTAGCTGTCAGAAAGCCTCAGCCAACTGCATTAATTCACATCTGAATGATGCGAATTGGATTCTAGAATCTGCTGTCTTTGGCTTTCAGTCTTTAACCTGTGGGGTGAGGAACATTTCGGAATAAAGGGGCCTGCGATCCCTGGTGAGTATCGGCGATCTCCGGTTGTTTTATTTGCTACCCATCTCAGAATGGGACGCGGCCTCTCATTTGCTCTTTGCTGTGTTTTCTGGCTGTTCAGACATCTCCCCATCTCTAAGCCCATCTCTCTCCCCATCTTTACGTGCTTTTTCCTCCAGTGTTCTAGCTGAAATAAGTTCTTGTATAAGATGATTTTGCAGTCCTTCAGAGCCACAGAGAAGCGTGTATTGTGGTATTAAGTCCACGAAATCAAAGGCAGTCAGGCCTTTGCCCGCAGTTTCCCTGCCAAGCAGCAGTCATCAGAGCAGTCATTTAATGTTCTACGTACACTCTCTTAGTCTCTAGAGTCTCCTTTGCTGTGCTTCAAATCTGAGTACATCTCAGAAACGTCAGACTCCCTCTCTTTCTATAGGGCACGAAATATTTGTGTGTTTTATACTGTTGGAATTGCTGTGCAATTAAGTGGTGTCATGTGCCAGAAAAAGATGATTTTAGGGATCATGTCAGCAGCCAAAGAATAGACAATAAACCAAAACCATGATGTGTGTTTTTTTTTTTAATTATTTTTTTTTATTAGTTGGAGGCTAATTACTTCACAACATGATGTGTGTTATCTCTAGAAATGCATAAACCCAGTACCAGTGAGCTAAACAAAAACATGAACATTTTCTTCAATTTCTAAATGTTTTCCTACAAAACATATTTAGTTCCTTATTTTTTTTAAATCTTAATTTTTCAGTAATAGTGATGTGAGCAGAGCAGGTCCCCGTGTAAACATTTTAACCATGATTACCATACATATTAGAAATAAAATGTCATAAGCACCACTGTTCTGAATGCATCACTTGATGAATCTGCCTTATCTTCGAAGCTCCAATCCTTCTATTTGTGTTTCGTTAGTACAGAGATTCATTCTTTAAGAGTTATCACTGTTACAGTTTACTTTATTTTGAACTCTTAAACAGTCAGTGCTGTTTGGCCAAGGTTGAATGGAAAGCCCTGGTCTGCCTTTCTGCTGTTGAATTACAAAATGCCCCTTAGTTTAGGCTGTTAATGGATAGCCCACTTGGAAAGCACACCTTGCTTTTTATAGTTACACACCTGGGCTGGGGACCTGGGTAAGTACAATATTTGTTTTCTTTGTGAAAATTTTCTTTTTAATTGCCACCTTTTCTTGTATGCACCAGTTTTTTAGAAGTAGTGATTTTGCCTGTCCAGCACCAGCAAACACACCTACTCTGTAGCAAGGGGCTGGTTTTGGCCATCAGCCATTATGGGTCTCTGGAAAGACAAGGGCTTACATCTAGACCACTACCTATTTTCATACCTGTGTTCATGGGATGTGTAGTGGAAAGTCAAGTGTAGTAGTCAAACTCCCATCTAGATGTGTTGCTGGGAAATGACCTGTATTCCTAGAAAGTTGAGAAAATAATAAAATTCTTGACTAGGGTTACAGCAGGCCTCTCTTCTTAAGATAATGTTAATGTCCACATTAAAATGAGAAGCTGCTGCCCTTGCAGGTTCGGACACCCAACAACCGTTCTGGCCGTTGCTTCCTCCCTGGCACAGCCCTCCGCCTTCCCACCCCCGTGTAACACGCCCACTGTGTGCACCCCAAGTGCCCCGTCCCCTCCCTGGCCTCTTCCTCACCCCTCCTGCAGCCTCAGGAGATGAGCTGAGGAGCTGGAAGCTGGGCTGGCTGCAGGCGCAGGAAGGGCAGTTCCTCCCTCTCCCTGCGCAGGGTCTCTGGCGACCTAATCCCCGCCCCTCCGCCGGAGGATGTCCACACAGCTAGTAAATGCTGGAGATCGCCTTTATGGGAACGAGGAGATTTCCTAGTTAAGGTAACACTACTGAACACGTCTTTCTTTGGGACGATGGGGTCAGCCCGTGTGTACGTGAGGACTCTGGGCTATGTTGCTGGCTGCTTTCCCCTGTCCGTGCCAGGAAGGATGCCTCAAAGTGCCAGTCGGGCCCGGACTCTGGGACAGCACACAGCTCCCAGCGCATTCTCAGAATCCTCCCCAGATCGCCGTGTGCTCCACCAGGAGGGTGTCAGCTAGGGATGTCGAAACCTAGTGGTGTTTGGGTTGGGCTGTAGGAAAATCAGATTCTTGAGATCAGATCAACCTGTTTTTTTGATTTTATAGTCTTTCTTTAATAATAATTAGTTACTGAATGTAGGGTAGGTAGGAGAATCACAGACCTACTGACACACACAACCTCTAAAATCTTTTGAGAAAGTGAACACCAGCTCTTTAAGAAAAGGCAGTTTTTAAAGGAAAAGTTACAGCTGGTAGATGAAGTATTGCCTTTGTTTGGACTTCTGCAGAGTCCTAACCTAAACTTTATTTCCATCACACTGTTTTCAGTTATTTAACATAGAGGAATATTTTGATACTACATAAACCACAATTAAAATGGTGTATTGGAAGAGGAGGCAGTTTCTGTCTAATGTATCTCTAAATGAAGGCAAATGTGAACAAAATTCTCCTAAATGTTGGCAACCATGCTTACCTTGCAGAAGTTACTACTTCTCATCTTCGCGTAGCGGAGAGCAAACTATCAGAGAAAAACTTGCTTCTTTCTTGCTGGTTTATGTGACGCTACTAGAGACAATAGTCTACTCAAAGCTCATTTAAATTTTTTTCTTAAGATCTTCGAAGAAGATGTCTATTGATATATCTTGCAGCTTGCATTTGAATTTTCTGAGGACGGGACAAAGTTAAGGTGCCAAGCAATGTAATAAAACCAATGGAATATTAGCTCCTTGACTGCTGTTAATTTTTTGTGACAGAGATTGTCATTTTCTCGTGTCTTCCATTCTGTCTACCTAATAGTTGAGAATTATGCTCTGGGAATTAATTATTATTTTCTGGAAGAGTAGAAACAAAAAGCAGATATGTTTAAAACCCTGGCCCTAATCACTTAAGGTTTTTTTTTTTTCTTTAGGAATATTCACTAAAACTGCTAATAGCTTACCGCAATTACACTTAGACTAAAATCCAAACTCCTTATGTCAAGTGGGCATCAGTGGTTCTTATACTTTTTGACCTCAGGATTCTTATACTTTTGAATATTTCAAGAAACCCAGAGAGCTTTTGTTTATGTAATATTTACTGAAATAGAATTGAAAACAAAGAAAAACTTTAAATATTTGTTTGTTTAAAAATAAATGTTTTGATTGAAGCTTATGAAGAAAATATGGCCTCACACGGATAGCAGCTGGAGCATTTTAATAGTCTTTTGAGATAATTGTGGATATTCTCTGGTTCCTCCTTGAAACTTGAATGATAATTTCTTAAAGGTTGATTGCTGTGTGGAATCAACTGATGAAACCATCAGTGAGCTTTCTGTATTCCTCTTATACTAAAGTCCATTGGTCTGTTGTGTACTTTGAGTGAACCTTTTACCAACATGCGTGATTCTTTAATGTATTGCAATACTATTAGAAAATATTGGTTCACTGAGTTATGCAAATCTTTAAAATGTTGACATGTTTCTTTATACAATGTTAAAAAACTAATGTCACCAACCATTAATCAGAAATGGTCTTTGAGAAGTCTTTGACAGTCTTGGGAAGCTATCAAGCTCATAGTAGCATAATCAAGAATTCCAAAATTCTAACTTTTGCTCGAAGGTTTGAATTTTTTCGTTGGCAATAAATAGTCAGCTCATTGCATTCATTTTAAGAAAATGTCTTCTAAATACCTAAGTGTGAATAAGCATATTTTGCATATTTTCTCAAGTGCATTGGTGTTCCATGAAATAAGTGGCTGGTTCAGCTCTCACACAAGTTTGTTTTTTTTCCCCATGCCAACCATTCTGTTTCAGTTTCACCAGAAATGCTTTAAGCATACTTTCCATTTCATCACATAAAATGTTAAGAAAGTGTATACTCAAGGGTTGAGATTTAATAAAATCAAAAGTTTTTACTGCCACATCTCCCGGAGATTCCCGGTGAGATAGTCCATTGATTATGGCAAAAGGACACACAGTAGCTAATCTGCCTTCACACAAGCTGTTTTATCACGGTTCCTAAGTCCCCCAAGTCCCCCAGGTATGAGCTGGGGAAGCATGGGGAAGTCAAGACCACTTGACATGCCTTTTGGTGATGTTCAGTTTGGCTGCTGAGGGTCCAGTAGAGTGACCATCCAGGTTTAGGAACCAGCAATTTCAGCTGTGAAAGGGAAAGAGGGTCCCCGAGCCCAGTGGTGGACCAGTCCTTGTATGTTTGAAGCTCCCTTTTTCGTTTGGGGCAGAAGGCAGGGCTTTTGGTGAGGCGTCACCACCGCCAGTATCACCAGGCAGTTGCAGAGGGCTTCAGTATGTCCATTACCTTCTGAACCAGTGCAGTTCAGACCTGCTTAAAATACTTAATATGTTAAAACACACACACTTTAACCAACAGATGCAAAACAATGTGTTTACTTCATCCCACCTTCCAAAAAAGTGTGTTCTTCCTGCCAGTTGAACTTGTTATTTAGAAATTCAAGCTATGTTTTTTTCCAGTACACAATTCAAGCCATTACTTCTTAGCAGTTTAACCCTACTGATGATTTTAAAAATCGCTGCTGGTGGTAAGACTGGAATAAACACACCAGCAAAAGACTGCAGCCGTGGCTAGGCTGTTGAGCTCCTCCACTGTTGACGGGATCATTTCAGTTTATGCTCACTCCAGTGATGTCCGGTAGTGTGTAAATTGACGTTGAGAATTCTTTATTTTGGGGGGAAAAAAAATCAAACACATGATTACTTAACACTCCAGTTCTTTACAGTAGAGTGTTTTCATGGAGACACACACATGTTAAGAAGTGAGTTTTTCTGTTTGTTTGCTGTGCAGTAATCTGAAATGTGATGTTGCCCGTCCTAGCTGTGTGGCTTGTTTGCCGGTTGGGGGTGAGTTTCCAGACTATTCATATACTCAGCCCTAAACACACAAGCCTGTTTTATTACTTTGTTTGAAGGTTGGGTGTGTCTAATGTAGTGGAAATTCACCCATTCAGCGTCAAGTACAAACGAAACACGTTTCAAAGCCACATATAAACGTCTTTTTAATTACCCATTTTTTAAGATTATTCATATGACTGCTTTCCTCCTTTCATGTGAGTCGCTGAGAATTTATTATCCTTCCTAGTTCATTAAATCACTAAAATTCTCTTCTGGTTCTATGAATAAATACGCTAGACCATGAGCTGAGACCTGTTGATAAAGGCAGCTTTGTCCCGGTAACAGAGGCTTGCTCCTCATTAGCCCGCACTTCTGAGTGTGTGAAGATCTGGCTTACAGTAAGTTTTAGATGCTCATGAAGCAAAGCCTTGGTGTGAGCGCGTGTGGGGACTTGCTTTAAGTCGAGCTTTAATGTTTTCAGTTGGACTAGATGCTCGGCGGATGCAGGGTCATAAAGCTGTGTTTGTGCTGAGACATGTTCAGGGAGCCTCAGGCCACTTGCCCAGATGTCTCGGTTCTTTCCCCGTCTCTTGTGTGAACCTGCGTCTCAGAAAGCTCGAGGCCCGCCGCCCTCTGCTTCAGCCCAGGACCAGTTGCACTCCACGAGGCGGTCTGGGGTCCAGGTGGATCCAGAAGTGCTGCACTTGCTCTTTGCTGCCGTGGAGCAGTCGGAGGGAAGCCAGCGGTGGGAATGGTGCTGTTGGGTCTCGCTGGGAGGCCCTCGGAGAACTCACCTAGTCAGACCAGCCGAGGCAGGTGAAGTGTGAGATGGGGAGCCTGGGGAGGCCCGCAGACCCTCGCTGTCGAGGTGTCTCAGGACTGCAGTGTGAAGGACGGGCGGCTTCTCACAGTGAGGATGGCGGGAAGCAGCGGGCTCACTGCAGTCCGAGAACAGTCTTGTTCGTGAAAGGACTCAGTGGAGAGGACAGGTCCCCGGGCTTGGAGGCAGGTCGTGGAGATCCAGAAAGCACTGCGAACTGTGTGGCTCCCCCTCGCCGAGAAAGGGGAGGCGGGATGTCTTTTATTTTTTTCCTGGACAGGTGCTTGGTGCGCACTCCTGGCATGCTGTTGCAAAGACAGGACCACCCTTCTTCGCATGATAGCCTCTTTCGGAAGAGCAGCACAGAGCAGTTGGTTAAGACTTGGCCACATGCCACTTAAATATCACTTTTCATTTCCTTTTTATGCCATATTTTAAATTCTCTGGAGCAGTGTTGCATTAAAACAAACACTGACCTCGGCCAGGTCTCCGGTACTGAAGGCCCAGTGGATCACGGCGTCCCTGCCGCTGGCTAGTGGAGCGCTTATGCGGAGATGTGGCCCTTGTAAGTTTTGATCACCCTTTTCAGAGACTCTCAGGTCTGCCCTGGTTTGGTTCCAGTCATCATCATAACAGTGGCTCTTGTATGAGTCCTTGCAGTTCTTGACTGTGATGAAATGGTTGCCTCTCTGAGTGTTAACTAGAGAAAAATATCCCAAATGAAAAATTTGAGGTCCTAACAGTTAAGTTGCTACTTTTTGAAGATGTACTTTGACTTGAATGCTTTTAATTTGCTCATTGTAGTTGAGGTGCATATGTAAATACTCTGCCTATTTTTATGTGGTGCAGAGATTGGGGAGACCCGAATTTGAGTACACATTTTCATGAATAGTCTTGACTTTCTAAGTGAGGCTTAGTTGAACATTGTTTTACAAGCAGTGATTTTATTCTATATCTCTGGGCAGTTTGAGTATTGACCTACTTACGGAGTAGCTTTTAATTAAAAAAAAAAAAAACTTGCTGAATATAGTATTAGAATGGAATTTTTGTTTGAAACCCCTTGTTTTCTTAGTTCAGACACATGCAATGGAACTATGTATAGAAACCCCCAACTTTAATTCTGATGAGAACAGCGTGAGAGGGAAGCAACAAGGGGCTCGTCAGTGGTGCCAGTGAGTATTCCTGCAGCAAACGGTGGCCTCTCTGAATGTGACTTGACTTTGATGTAGTTAAGGTTGTGCCAACATTTACAGTCAGTGTGCCTTTATATCGTGTCCTTCAAAACACCGGGGGGGGGGGGAGGGTGAATTGTAGACTTTAAAGCTAATTAAAAGTAGCATAAAACATATTTTTTTTATTTGGACTTAAAGCAGAAACAGATTTTACTTTGAGTTTTTGCCAGAAACTGGTTTCTATAATAACCCTCTGTCACAGGCTTCTAATTCTACTTGGATCATTGGTTAGAAGATATTTTTGTGACTCAGTGTAGAAATGTACGTGCGTTTTTCATTTTCATTTGGTGGTCTCCACTCCAGAAAAGACAGGTTAAAAGTTGGGCCTGAAGATTTCTGATGTGTGTGTGTCTTCCTGTAGCACATCTCTTATTTTTAGATCTTGTATTGTTTGCCTAAAATAGCTGTATTTCATTCTAGTCACATACATTATAAAAAAGAAGGAAGGCATTTCATTAAATAGTAATTAACTGAGGCCCTTGTGGACATGTGTTCTGACGGTCAAAACATAAAACTGGTAACTAGTCTTCTCCATGTCAGTTCAGTTTAGTTCCGTTCAGTCGCTCAGTCGTGTCCTACTCTTTGCGACCCCATGAATTGCAGCACGCCAGGCCTCCCTGTCCATCACCAACTCGCGCAGTCTACTCAAACGCATGTCCATCGAGGCGGTGATGCCATCCAGCCATCTCATCCTCTGTCGTCCCCTTCTTCTCCTGCCCCCAATCCCTCCCAGCATCAGGGTCTTTTCCAATGAGTCAACTCTTCACATGAGGTGGCCAAAGTACTGGAGCTTCAGTCCTTCCAATGAACACCCAGGACTGATCTCCTTTAGGATGGACTGTTGCAGTGGCTTTGCCCAAATAGGAAATGAATTTTTTTTCTTTTAATCTGGCCTTGCCTTTACCAAGCCTACCCTCCTCCTTTTACAGTGATAAGAATACTTAAGGTGGTACACACCCCTCCAAGGGCTGAGGCAGTGCAGGGCGCTGAGGGAGCAGAGCTGGGTTGTTATTGCCGCTGTTTCATCGCTAAGTCATGTCCAACTCTTTTGCAACCCCATGGACTGTAGCTCTGCAGGCTCCTCTGGCCACGGGATTTCCCAAGCAAGAATACCAGTCTGAGTTGCTCATTCCTTCTCCAGGGGATCTTCCTGACCCAAGGATTGAACCCGCCCGCGTCTCCTGCATTGGCAGGCGGATTCTTTACCGCTGAGCCACCAGCTCTGGGGGAGAGGAGAAGTGAAGTTGCTCAGTCCTGTCCGACTCTTTGCAACCCCATGGACTGCAATGCAACCTCCCAGGTTCTTCCATCCATGGGATTTTCCAGGCAAGATTACTGGAGTGGGTTGCCATTGCCTTCTCCAGGAGATCTTCCCGAAGCAGGGATTGCACCCAGGTCTCCTGCATTGTAGGCAGACACTTGACCGTCTGAGGCACCAGAGCAGGGCTTATTTATTTCTAAGTGCCACTGAGTGACTTAGGGCAAACACACATGGTGATGTGACTTGTATTTGGGAGTCTTATTTTATCTTGCAGAGCATTTTCACTACCTTGTGGAGGTTGGGGAAGTTGGTTTGCGACACCTACCCTGTTAATAGGCCTTCCCAGGTGGCGCTTGTAATAAAGAACCAGCCTGCCAGCGCAGGAGAGGTAAGAAAGTCAGGCTTGATCCCTGGCTCGGGAAGACCCTCTGGAGAAGGAACTGTCAACTCAGTGCCAGCATCCTCGCCTGGGAGATCCCATGGCCGGAGGAGCCTGGCGGGCCACAGTCCATGGGGTCGCAGAGTCGCCGTGACTGAGTGTGCACGCCCTCCCCCTGTTAACGGCCAGAGCTGATACAGAACCCCTGTGGTGTGAAGGCTGCTGGGATTGCTTCTTCCTGGCCCATGTGCTCTTCGGGAAAGGGTGACTTCATCTGATAAAGCTACACATGCTTTAGTTAAGTGCGTAGTGAAGAGGCCTTTGAATTTTAATGATCTGATTATGGAGATATTTCTAGTTATCTTCCAAATATCAGAAAAAAAATAAATACTAGCCAAAGTAAAAAAAATACTTAGGAAAAATTTTTTTTCTTTGACTAAAACATTATTTTCCTCCTCTGTCAACTAAAGCCAACAGCAAACCTGGAGAAAGCTGCAGCCATGGTGGGCAGGGCCGTCCCTTCTGGCATCTCCAATGGAATTAATGCCCTCTTTTGGGTCAGAGCAGCCTCCTCCTTGGGCCTCCTCAGAAGAGCCCTCCTGAGGCCTGGCTGTACTTCTCTTTGGGTAAACTGTCTTCAGTTTATCCAAAATAAGCTTTGCCATGTCATCGGTTGTCAACAGTAGCAGTGTCAGTTGAGAATTTCGATTATATATTAATGCTTTATCAAATGACTACCTGATGAAAGCTCGATTATTCTGATGTAGTTCAGCCAGAATTCTGAGCCGTCATCTTACCTGGTTAGCAGAATAATTAGCCAACCTAAAGAAGAAAGCCTTTTTTTTTCTTTTGAATTGTGTATCTTTTACTTTATTTCACTGACTGTAAGGAGCCATCAGTTGCAAGGTATGCTTTTATGTACCAACAAGAAGGTGGAGGAGCTTAAAGTTACAGAATGCCATTGATTATAAGATCCAGTCCAATTTCAGAGATGTTAAAATGTTGGGGGGGGGGGTGGTGAGAATAAGGAATCTTAACAATCAGTAGTTTATGTCTACATATACATACATAGAGTTTTAGATGGGTTTCGATCATAATCATAATATTAAAATATAAAAGAAGACTATATTAAATAAATCATTATTTCTGCCAAACATGATACAGATTCTTTAATTCTAGAAATCTCGATAAGAGAGGTTATGTAGTCAGTAATTTTACATATGAGGAAACTTAATATGAGATCACCTAGAGTACATATAAATTAGCAGTTGATTACCTGGTTTACTAAGGTATCTTAAACTTTACAAAATAGATCATAATAGTATTCTTTTAAATAGCTATCATGAGAGTATCTTGTATGATATATTTTATATGGTGTTTTTCAGGATCACCTCATTTAACATATGATAGAGAATGATTTTGCATTTAGATGAGTTAATAGTCCAAACAAAGTACACCCAGACACAGCTATAATCATCAAATATCATGTTAACTGTTACATGAAATTTTAAAAGAATCATTGTTCTTGCCTTTACAGAATTGTCACATTCTACTTTTGGACATTTACCCAAATGTAATGTACAGTTTAAGGTTGACTGGAACTTGGTGTGGAGGAAAGAAAAGGAAATGCAGTGAAACAGCCCATGAGCTTCCTCCCTCCAGCCACAGGGAGGCATGCCTTGCCCAAGGGTTTGTCTTGGCTTTCATCAAACCTGGTGCTAGAACTCACGCCGGGTCATTGTGGAGAGGCCAGACTGAGTTGCTGGTGTGGACACTGCTGAGTGGCTCTGGACGGCCTGCCGCTTTGGGCTCTCAGGCGGAGGGCACAGCTCGGCATCTACCAGGAGGTGGTCTTGAAGTCCAGGGCCACTCGGCCTAGAGCGTGTCTTCCAGGGGCACGGCCGAGCGTTGGGCGGGACCTGGTCACAATGCGCCACAGACACGTTGATTGAGCCTCACCTGCAGCGTCGGGAGGAGAGGCGAGCAGCTCGGCGGGCCGAACAAGCCTGCGGATGGGCGAAATGTCCGTGCTGTGAAGCAGGAGGATGAGGAGGGCAGGGAGCCGGATCAGTCTTCCGGTGTTTGTGTTTGGGAAGATTGTATCACAGATGTTCCCTGTTTTGGGTACCATTGTTGCTAATAGTGGAAATTTACTTTTGCAGAGTGTGTTCAGCTTTTATCAAAGTGCTTTCACAGACCTGTAAGCTTTCAGGATTATCCTGAAAGGACTGAGCTGAGTGGAATCACCCCATTTGACAGACTCCAGAATGAGGCTCACAGATTCTGAATAACTAACCCAAAGGTCATGTGTTACTGGCTCTTACTTTTTTCACTATACTGTGTTGCCAATGCTTGACTCAATATTTATTTCTAAATTTAGCATACATATAGTCCTGTTTTCCAGTAGCTGCTTCTATCTTTAGGAACTGTCAACATTTTGTCACTTATATATGTATTTTTTTCCCTCCAAAATCACAGGCATAACTTTTGCTCAGTATTGAAGAGAAAAATAAGCAAAACCAAAACACTGTTCCATCGTAATGTATCAGATTACATTACTCTTCTCTGCTAGGTTCTGGAAATGTCCAGCCTACCTTCTTTAAACTTCAGTCACCTTCCCCGCGGTAGCTGTTTAGATGTCTTGCAGTAAACCAAATACAAGTCCAGGCAGGAGTGCGCGGTTAGAGCAAGTTAAACAAGAGTTGCCAGTGTTGTCAGTTGTTGACATAGGATTTGTTGGTGCTAACCATGAATGGCTGGTTTTATAATTTTCATTTTGCTGGAGAGCCTGTTCTGTTACTGCTTCCCCATGACTGCTGCTCCTGCGTTCCTTCCTGTTACAGGTCCTCTTCATTTCTTTCCAGAAAGGGGCTTCACATTTGTCTAGCAGTTTCTTCCTGCAGGGCAGAGAGTAAGTGTATGCTCATGATTTTCATAGCTGTAAATTTGGACCTGTAGTTTTCTTTTAAAGTAGATTGGAAATACAAAGATAAAGCATTACATAAGGATGTGGGGTGATTACTGTGGGTGAAAATTAGAGTGAGTAGAACAGACACAGTTGAAAAAGCAGTCAGGGAATCTGCACCCTAGGCCAGACATTGCCCACAACCTCACTGTGGAGTTTTCTCAAATCCCTTAATCTTCTGGACCCCTTGGTTACCTTATCTTTGGGACAGAGTTGCAATTCAATGATTGCTCTCATCTTTTTAGTTCCAAACCTTACTCAAGTCCCCAGACTGAATAAACTAGATTCTCCTATATAAAGGTAGCTGAGTTCAGTTCAGTCGCTCAGTCATGTCCGACTCTTAGTGACCCCATGGACTGGAGCGCACCAGGCTTCCCTGTCCATCACCAATTCCTGGAGCTTGCTCAAACTCATGTCCATTGAGTCATCCAACCATCTCATCCTCTGTTGTCCCCTTCTGCTCCCTCCTTCAGTCTTTCCCAGCATCAGGATCTTTTCCAAGATGAGTCAGTTCTTCGCGTCAGGTAACCAGAGTTTTAAAGTTTCAGCTTCAGCATCAGTCCTTCCAGTGAATATTCAGAACTGATTTCCTTTAGGATGGGCTGGTTTGGTCTCCTTGCAGCCCAAGGGGCTCCTTGCAGCCCAAGGGATATGAAGGTAGGGTGTCTGGCAAACCTTCCAGTGGTAAGGAAGATGAACTAAGTGAGTTTAAATCCTGTTCATAGTTTTATTATTATTGGGAATTGGATGGAAAGAGATAAAAGTGATTGAACTTTCCGGCAGTTATAAAATTGTATGAAATCCACTGCTGTCAGCTAACCTTTTAGGCTTGGCTTCTAATCTTACTCACCATTGCATGCTCGACACCTATTACACTGCATGATCAGCATGTTGTATTTTGAGAATACTTTCATAAAAAAATTGATGGGCTTCTTGACTTGACCTATTTATTTACTTTATTAGGGCAAATTAACCATGTCTCATAACAGCTTTGAAAATTCAGAACATGTAGGAACAAATGATATGCTAGACAGAAAGAAATCTTAGAGGAGAAATTTGATGGTAGATACCAGGCTGGTAGTCTTTATTCTTTGACCCAATGGGTGGTGTTTCTGGATTACAGATTCAATAGAGGGGTTTTAACTACTTGAGTTTAATTTCAAGGGGAGTAAAGAAGTCATTATTTGTGTTTAATAAATAAACTATAGAAATAAAAGTGATATGATGAATATTTTGACTGTTCAAATTAACCTGAGATTTCCATAACACTTTATGTTGTTCTGCATCATGAATTATTCTAAAAGACAGGTATGGCTTCTGTTTAAAAAAAAAAAAAATGCAAACTCCCAATTTTGCGTGCAGTTTGAGGGGTTTCACGGGCTCCATTAGGTTGATGAAGCCTTGTCTTTTTCCATATCTGGTGGCTCTTAATCCAAATTCCCAGTAGGAAAAATCCCTGGATGTTAAGCGTTAGAAGTCCTTAGAAATAATCTAGACCAGTGTTTCTTCAACTGTGGTCTTTAAGCCAAGGGACTGTATCAAAACTAATATTTAAAAGAAAAGAATAAAACAAAACATCAGAGTGTTTCATAACATGCTAAGCGTCAGTTTTGTTTTGTGACCTGTGTTTTCATTTGCGTATAGATCCGTGTGTTTGTGTGTGTCGGCACTAGGTCTGAAGACAAAGGTAGATTTCTCACTGTGGGCTGAGGATGAAGTTTGAGAAACACTCCTCAGTTCTGGATGAACGTCTGCACTGTGCAGGCGCCTTAAAGGCTGGATGGTTTGTTGGGGCACTGTCCGCGCCTGCCCGGCGCGCACGCGGCGCCCGGAGCCCTGCTTTGCAGCGTCTCACCGGGACTGAGCCGGCTCTCTGACTGCTGACGGTGCCGCAGCATAGCGCTAAGTGTTTGAAATACAACTGTGAGGTAGATTGTTCTTTAAAATTAAGTTGTTCATCTGTTCCGCACTTGGCATTTTTTTTAAGCCTTCATTTTTCCCACTAATTGTCTCTTTCATCACCCCTTTAAAATAATTTGGGCTTGAGCTTCTTTTCCTGAGTATTGAAAAGTATTTGGGGGCCTCTCCATTGGCCTTCTCAGTCTGCACATCTGAATCATAGACTCTGACTCTGAGGGGCTAATCAGAATTTCAGAACAAGACATGAAGGTTCCAAATGAAGTTATTTTGAATTGTTTGTCCATTCATTTGAAAATTGAAGGTGATATGTGGCCCCAGATGTTGATACCAATCATTGAGAAGACCTTACAACATTCCCTTAATCATCTGTATGAGGTTTTCTCAGACTCGAATGTCATACAGATGACTTGGAGGGTTTTGTTGAAGACGCAGGTTCGGATGCAGACGCTGGCTGAGATCGAGGTTTCTAGCAGCCCCCCAGGAGATGCTGCTGCTCCCTGGACCACATGTGCAGGCGCAAGTGCCATATATTAACTGCCTCATTATCCTGGTAAGAAGAGGGAGCTCTCAGTAAGCTGCTGTAGTGGTTTTACTAGCATTTTCATGCCTTTCCAAATTGGCTACAAAAATTAAAATGTCTTTCTTGTTTTTTAAAAACTGGATTAGTTTTTGTAGTGAAAGACATGTCTTTAAAACAGCCATCTCCTCAGTCCCCACATCCGAGAGGAAGGGCAAGGCCCCTCTTTGCAGCACTGTTCTAGGTGATTCCAATTTAACACACATTTCCAGGCTTCTCTGCAAAACTTAATTTTCTAAATAAAGAGCATTTTCTAAAATATTATATAATTTTCTTTCTTAAATTATTACGTGTGCTTTTCCCTTTATTCTAGCCACATAAGAGCAGTGTTTTTTGTAGGCAAAGGTGAAGGCTGTTGAACTATATGCAAAAAATGAATAAAAACCACGAAACTACATGCTTGTGTCTGCCTATTATACCTTTTCTATTTTGTCCTTCCTGCTGCTGGTAAGTCTGTCTCAAAAACCTTCATTTCCCTTCCATTCTAACTGATTACTTCTGACCTAAAATGCCAGCTACTAGATTTGTTAGAAGTACGCAGGGAATTAATCCCAGTCAAAAGGAGCTCCCTGGCGTGTAGCCTTGCCTGCGAGGGCGGTGGTCAGGAAGCGCAGTAGCGCCTGAGCCTGAGCGAGACCCTTTGGCTGTAATTATATTCTGAGGAGTCAGCTCTGATGGGAACTCACTCGTTTCTTCTCTGTGCCTTTCTCCGTGTGTGTGGCTCCCTCCCTCCCTCTTCCTCTCTCACACACACGCTCTGTGGTGAAGTGTGTGCGCACACGTTCACGTGTGTGAACGTGCAGAAGCGGCGCCTCAGGGTCTGCAGAAGCAGGGATGGAGGACCTGTGCTAAGGACCACGGGCCTCTGTGCTCACGGTCAGTCCTGCAGTGGCTCTGTAAGCAGGTCTGAGAGTAACGTGATGACAGCAAGGAGGGCATGCCTCAAGGCACTTAGTGACTCAGGCTCCCAGGGACTTAAAGTCTGGTTTCCAGCGTGCGCTCTTCAGTAGACGGTTGGTCATATCGGCGACCAAAGGGCCCCCTCCTTGGACCCTCGCTGTCAGGCACCGACTGTCCGGATGGCAGTGCTGCAGTCCTGGGCTGTGGTCCTGCGGCAGACGGGGCCGCCCTTGGGAGCAGCCAGAGTGCCGGGCTTGTCTCGTCAGCCCCACTGGAGGTACCTGTGCGTGTGTGGAGCCTGTCCTTACTCAGCAAAGCTAGAAACTTGGAGGATTCACATCTGTGAAAACCACCCAGTAGTCGGTATTACTCTGATTCAAAGCAGAGGGAACCTGTTTGCATCTTAACTACATAGCATCAGATCATACATCATTTTGCATAGTCTTGTTAATGACTGTGTGTTAGAATTTGTGGATTATATTCTTTAAAATTGTGATGAAGCTAAATGTAACCATAACATTTAGTTTGGATTTTTCGAAGTTCTGAACAGGGCCCCATTTCACATATTTTTAGTGAGTTGTAACCTTTAAATGCTGATTACCAGATTGGTCTCATTTGAATCTTATTTTTACATTCAGAATGTGTCTTATGTTTCAGTGCAGCTAAACCTGCTGGTATCATTTTAGTCTAATTAACAGTATTTTGTGATCTGGGACTCCTGTCAAAGTTCATTATAGGAGCTAGAAAACACTGGGAGGTAAAATGAACACATGACCTCATCTCCTGTTTTGCACTAGACTCTAACTTGCATTCAAAGAGACTAAAAATGGAAAAAGAAAAATTTCATTCTTTTATTACATTAAGCTCTAATAAATGTGTTTAATATGACTTCTCTATGTATAATCCCTTTTAGCTGGTAAAATGGAGGGCTTTGTTTGAAGCACTAGAAACCAAATGCTGCCAGGAGAAAGATTTTACTAGAAACATAGAGTAGATATCAGTCCCTAAGCTTTGTTAATTGATCCTGCTTGTTTAACTGGGGAAATAAAAATGCACGTCTGCTGAAGAGAACTCTGTGGACATAAACTCTTCCTGTTTTCAAATATGTTTCATAGGTGTTTATCTTATTTAAATGTGCAGTCATATAGTAGCCAAGAGAATGCAACTGCTGTTCCTTTAACGTCAGAACGATGCACGCTACAATAGGTGTCACTGTTTGGCTTGGTCCAATCATGGTTGGTGACTTCAGCTATTGGCTCTGAGCACTGGCTGTCTGACTCCATCTGCAGGGCTGTAATACCTACTCTCCTCCGGTCCATTCACCACACAACTTCAGCCGGCTGAACAGACTCACGCAGCTCCAGCACATCTTGATAACCTAATTCAGAAAACAAGCACCACGGCTCTCTCTGCCTGTCGTCTCCTCTCAGTGTAGCGTTTTCAGGCGATCTAGGAAACTGGGTTATTTTTATGAGCAAATAAGAGAAACAGGAATCATGATGGGGATGTACTTAACAGACCCAGTACTGGATAAAACTTAAAACCAGTGTCTCATTCAACATAGTAAAAAGGTCACCTTGCCTGCCTGAGAAAAGAAGCAAAATATCAGCTTGTTGGTTTCAGTTCTCATCTCAGCTCGTGCTAGCCTCTTCCCTGATGCTCGCACCGACTTGGGATATCTGGCTATAAAGAGAGACCCACTGTACTCATGGTAGATGACAAGGAAAGGAACATGAAATGTCTCACCTTCTTCTTGATGCTTCCAGAGACGGTAAAGAACAGGTCCAAGAAAAGCTCGAAGAAAACAAATCCCAGCAGCAGCAGCAGCAGCAGCAGCAAGTTGCCTCCAGTTTGTTATGAAATAATTACCTTGAAGACTAAAAAGAAGAAGAAGATGGCTGCTGATATATTCCCCCGCAAAAAACCAGCCAGCTCCGGCAGCACCACTGTCCAGCAGTACCACCAGCAGAATCTCAGCAACAACAACCTTATTCCCGCCCCGAACTGGCAGGGGCTCTATCCCACCATTAGGGAGAGGTAAGTGCCGGGCCAGCATATTTACTGGAAAAGTTTTCCTGTGTTGAAGTCTCTGCTTTTGCACAACCTGTAATGTATTTTAACATAAATCTGTGTTTCCTCTTTCCCGGCAGCTTTATTGGTAATGGAAAACTGCCTTGTATCTTTTCCAGAGCAGTACAGCTGTTTTCCTCTTAGATAAAAATGTTTTTGTAAGCTGTAACATTTAAGTGACAGGGTTGTGTCTTTGGGTTATAGGAGATAGAAACCTCTTATTTGTCCTTAAGTCTGAAAAAAAGTTTGGATAACTTTTTTTTTTTTTAACTTTAGTTACTTTCATATGTTTGCAGTGATTACAAAAGCAGTTGTATAGTTGGAACCTTTATTTGTAATTTTATCCCGAAGTTACTCAAGGGTTGTTTATCTTGTGACTCTTGCCTGGGTTTTTTATGTTGGGGAGGGGGTGTTACAATGCTGTGAATTAATGAATCGCCTCTGTTTATAGAAATGCGGTGATGTTCAATAATGATCTGATGGCAGACGTCCACTTTGTGGTTGGGCCACCAGGCGGGACTCAGCGGTTGCCAGGACACAAAGTAAGCAGCAGCTGCATTGCCGGCTTCGCCCTGAGCTCGCCACCGAGGGGCCCTCTCCCTGAGTCCCGAGCGGGGCTGGGCAGCTTGCAGGCAGTGCTCGGTTCCCCATCGCAGAGCAGGCACAGCCTCTCCAGAGGGCCTTGGCCACGCTTAATTTTTTTTTTCTTTGTTTCCTTCTACCCTGCTTTATATCCCCCACAAAAACATGCCCTCTTCACTCCCCAGTCATGGGAAGTTGTTGTGATAGGTTTGGAAAGTCATACGTTGACCCTTCTCCTAGGAATCAGTTAGATATGCTTTTGTTTATTTTATACTGAGGGACCCTGTGTATTAATCTCTGAAAGCCTTGATAATTAGCAGCACAGAGACTGGTTTGCATGAACTTCTGTCTTTTGCTTTCATAGCCAGATCCTCTGGACCTTGGCTTTGTCAGTAGAGCAGGTGTTAGGTGCTCTGTGTCCACTGATCACTTTAGAGTTGTTTTTCTGGAATGATTTGCTGAAAATGTTTTCAATTTGGTGCATGAAATAAGATTTCCCCTTTTCCACAGTACGTCTTAGCTGTTGGGAGCTCTGTGTTCCATGCAATGTTTTACGGAGAACTTGCCGAGGACAAAGATGAGATCCGTATACCAGATGTCGACCCTGCGGCTTTCCTCACCATGCTGAAGTAAGCCTCACACGTGTATTTGGGAAGAGTTTGTGCTGTGTTTGTGCTCTGCTGGCTTCACAGTTAAGTGTAACTTCCAGGTAACACAAAAGAGGCTGATGAAGAAAGGGGCGCTGCTTTACCTAATAAATGTTTTCAAAGAACACTCCTGTGCATCCTGCCGTGGAGAGCATGTGGGATGAAGCAGGCGTTTCTAATCACACCTTGGCGTGGGATTTAGGGGCAAGTGGCATACAGTGATTTCATCTTTAATGACTTATAATTAAAGATAACTTTCTGGTTAGGGATTATCTAACAGAATATGTTCTCTGTGTGTGTGAAGTCTTTAGAAACACATTAATTATATTTTGGTGTCACAATTCCAGAAATTGTATGCATTATTTAAATTCTACCAGTTAGGAGGTTTTTAAGTTTTCTAGGAGTTATTGTTTCCTGTCAGCAAATATAAAATTAATTATCTGATCATGATGCATACGTACATACACATGCTCTCACATAAAGTCACATACCATTTCTCAAGGGTAAGAAGCATTTGCATTTTGTAGTAAAGGAGAAATTTTTGAAAGATTTGATTAATTTTCTATAGTTTTATATGGATTTGTTCAGAAAAACTTTAATTGGTCATTCAGAAATACACTTATAAGATACACATTTATTTAAAAAATAGTTTTCTATCTCATGAGTCTTTTTCAGAATCCAGTACATGTTAACCAGGTAAATAGAATCTTTTTCTCTGACATGGCTTGATGCTGGACAATGTTATAGTTCTTCAGTGTGTGATTAGAGTCCAGTGATTATTCTAAGTGATGTTTAGGTGATTTTTGTTGAGCCTTATTCTAGCAGACCAAAGTATATCAGAGTTCAAGGTTATGTGCTGCTGTGGGGATGTTGAGTCATTGGAGTGCATTACAATGTTTGTTGAAAAAAAATATTCATTGGGTCAAGTTGGACAGTAATCCCACAAACAATTAAAATGTTAATATATATTGTTTTCTGCCTACTGAAAAATAAGTATTATAGTTAATTCCTAAACTTTAAAGTGTTGTAATTCTTTATTTATAATCTAGTTTTGAAATCCGTCTGTTACTCTTTAGAACTTTCACAGTGGGAGAGGTTAGGAAATCAGAGGCAAATGAGCATGTAAAGTACCAAAACATAAACTAATCCACCTCTTTCAGCCAACAGAGACTTTATGACTTTTGTAATCTCTTAGAGGTGTACTTATAGAAACCTGTCTTACCTGTAGGAATTTTTGTGTGCTGTTTTCCCCCCGGGGAAGTTAGCTTTGTATATTTGACATTGTTCCTGTTGCAGAGGAGAATGCTGACACTAGTTTGGTGTTTTGGCGTCACTGTAGTCAAGTAGAGTGTTCTGTTGCTGCAGAAATATGTGCATAATTAGAAAGCCCGAGTACTAGTCACACAGTTCCCTTTCACCAAAGCCGTTTGATTCGTCATTTGACAAGCATCTTTTCTTATAAATGTGTTGCCTAGAATATATCTTGACACAGCTTTTAAAATTATACGTGCAGTCCACGTAAAGCGGTGAGGATCAGAAACATAGCAGGTGCCGTTTACTGCCGTGCCATGCTGGACCAGCACGGCGTGATCACCTGGGCGAGCGGAGGCCAGGCGTGCTTCACCCCTGCGTTGTGGGTGGAGCAGCAGTGCTGCTGAGAAGGGCGTTGCCAGGAAGGAGGAGAAGGCTGCTCGCTTGCCCGCCAGGGTGAGAGCCGCAGGGTGCTGACCGCGCTGCAGAGTCCTCCTGCGGTCTCCGTGCTCCCGTCAGGGCATCGCTGCTGCGGGCATCTTGGCCAGCAGTCTTGCCATCTTGCCAGTAGCTGTCTTAGTCCCTCAGAGAAGAGTAAGGGCTTCCTTGGAGCAAAAGTGCAGCTTCCATTTGTGATTGCGATCATTGTTCTCATTGCCATCCTTTTATTTTTTTGTATTTTCCTACAGAAGCCCTCTAATTTCTTGTTTCACTAAGGAAAACTTCATAGCCAAGTTGCTAAACACCTTAGCTAGAAACTTTTTAAAAATTATGTTTATTAGTATGTGTTTTTCACCTGTGTGCAGTTTTCACTGACTTACCTCTTGGTCAACGATAGAATATGAAAGAAGCAGATGATTTCTACCTTGACATACCATCCTGGGAGATTGCCATTGTCCCCCAAAACAGTAAGAAGTGTCTCCTGGAATGCAAACACTTCACAGAAGCACACAAATAGTGCATATTTAGGCTTTCTTACTTTGTCTTTTAATTAAATATATCTGGAAATAATGTATTCTTTAATTCTGAAGGTGGAAGGAATGTGTGGAGGAGAAGAAAGAATTTAGAGTTTAAAAAAAAAAAAAAAGGCAGATACAAAGCCTGCATTGGATTCTATGCAAAGTTAACTGTGAGATAGCATCAAGCATCGAAGCCCATACTTAAAAATCCATCAGGACTACTTGAAAAATATCTTTTTAAGATCAGATTTTATTTTGTGCTTCAGGAAAATCCAAGTCATTCTTAGTTAAAAGCATCAAGATGCAATCATTGCTAATATTACAGCATTAAAGATATTTGTTTCCATCTGAATGCACAGAAAAATTTTTAAGTAAAACTATATACATATATTTCTCCTAAAACATGGGGATTATTTCTAATTAAATATAATGCAGTATATATATATATATATATATAATATAATTTTGCTATTTTCCCCCTAATATTAACTGTCTTTGATCTCAGCCCTTTCTCAAACACTTCTCAAATCCTCGATTTTTTTACCCCCTTTGAGAGGACAGGGGACATAACTTTAAGATAGAGGCTACAGTGGTTACATGAAGTTAATGTCTTTAATTATACACACTTTTCTACTAAATTGAAGTGCTGATGATTTATGAATGTATTTCAGATGTTGCTATAATGTCTAATCATTTTTGTAATAACTGCCACATAAGATGATTTTCTTGGAACTAACTTGAAAGTAGTTGCATCTTTTCTTGCTGGACACGCTCATTTGGTGAAAATTCCATTTACACGCTGGACTCTTTCTTGCAGATATATCTATTGTGATGAAATTGACTTGGCTGCTGACACGGTCTTGGCCACTCTTTATGCTGCCAAAAAGTACATCGTCCCTCACCTCGCCAGGGCCTGCGTCAATTTCCTGGAGACCAGCCTGAGCGCCAAGAACGCCTGTGTGCTCCTGTCCCAGAGCTGCTTGTTCGAGGAGCCGGACCTCACGCAGCGCTGCTGGGAGGTGATCGACGCCCAGGCCGAGCTGGCGCTCAAGTCCGAGGGGTTCTGCGACATCGACTTCCAGACGCTGGAAAGCATCCTCCGCAGGGAAACTCTGAATGCCAAAGAAATTGTGGTCTTCGAGGCCGCTCTCAACTGGGCTGAGGTGGAATGCCAGCGACAGGATCTGGCTTTGAGCATTGAGAACAAGCGCAAGGTGCTGGGCAAAGCGCTCTACTTGATCCGCATCCCGACCATGGCCCTGGACGATTTCGCCAACGGTGCTGCGCAGTCCGGCGTCTTGACTCTGAACGAGACCAACGACATCTTCCTCTGGTACACGGCGGCCAAGAAGCCCGAGCTGCAGTTCGTGAGCAAGGCCCGCAAGGGGCTGGTGCCGCAGCGCTGCCACCGCTTCCAGTCCTGCGCCTACCGGAGCAACCAGTGGCGCTACCGGGGCCGCTGCGACAGCATCCAGTTCGCCGTGGACAAGAGGGTCTTCATCGCGGGCTTCGGGCTGTACGGCTCCAGCTGCGGCTCGGCCGAGTACAGCGCCAAGATCGAGCTCAAGCGGCAGGGCGTGGTCCTGGGGCAGAACCTCAGCAAGTACTTCTCGGACGGCTCGAGCAGCACGTTCCCCGTGTGGTTCGAGTACCCGGTGCAGATCGAGCCGGACACCTTCTACACGGCCAGCGTCATCCTGGACGGCAACGAGCTCAGCTACTTCGGGCAGGAAGGCATGACGGAGGTGCAGTGTGGCAAGGTCACCGTGCAGTTCCAGTGCTCGTCCGACAGCACCAACGGCACGGGCGTGCAGGGCGGCCAGATCCCCGAGCTCATCTTCTACGCCTGAGCGCGCCGGCTCCCGCTTCCCGCTCGGCTCGGCTGTTCGCAAGGGTCGGAGCTGTGCGGTTCTGATTTCTCTCAACCTTTTTCGTTATGTACAGGCAAAAATGCAGCACTCAGCTTTTAACTGTATGCCGGAAAGCCAAATTCTTAGCAAGGCTTGTGGTTCTTAGAGTTGCATCTATCCACCTGGGGAGATTGTGCATTCTTCTCCAACTGCCCCACTGACCTCCCAGTTTAAGAACATTTTTGGATCACCTCAGATTTCCTTTTGGGCTTTATTTTGACAAAGAGAAAGAAATACTCTAAAATAACAGTAGCAATTATTTTTAAACGGAAACCCTCCCTCTCCCCAAACAGATAAACCTCAGTGTACAATTTTGAAAGACATTTTGCTTGATAATAAGTAATAATTTAGAAAGTAGACAGTAGTCATCTTTACCTTCTTATTTCCTTTTAAATATTTTGGGCATTTGCTTTTGGACATTGCTTTTTCTTAAATCCTAAATTCATAAGTTTGTTAAATTTTTAAACTGCAGCTGTCAATGGAAGGTAAAATAAGTAAGAAATTGGAAGTTTTAGATCACGACTTTTGCTACAAGCAAATTTATGTTCTTTTAGTTTAGAAGACAGGCAGTTCCAGTACAGAGGCTTCTTTTAAAAGTAACTAAATTGCAAAACTTTATTGTCAACTAGAGAAAAATTGCAGGTCTGTTAATTGAAACTAAAATCGTCTTAAAAGGAAGCCTGAAATGGTCCCACATGACAAATAGTTTAATTGATGGCACATTGTAATCCAGAGTTTGAAAAAGTCAAGCTCTTTTCTCCCTGCTTAGCTTCTGATCCCTGCCACTTGCTGGTTTTCAAAAGTTGTACTGTGTAGAACTCCTGTTCCCCCATTCCCATGAAAAGAGGACCAAACGATTTCTTCAGATGAATGGAATAACAGTTAGTTTTGTAGTGCCACATGTTAATGTAATAAGATACTTTATGCATTGATTTTTTTTTTAATCTGAAATATATTTTACCTAATCTACTTTGACCACACTCGCTCTTCTTCGTTAATTATGATTCTGTCCCGTTCCTGGACTGCTAGAATATGGCCTGTGACCATCTGAACGAGCCAATGTATGCCTGCAGGGTTTTAAAAAAAAATGGTCTGGAGTGATAAACTCGATGATAACTTAATGTTCACTGCCTCAGCATCACATCCAGTTCTCTCTTTTTTTTTTTTTCCCATGGATAGTGTAAACAAAGGAGGGGAAAGCTCATCAAAACATTCTCCTTTAGCGAAGGCTTGTGCTGGCTTAGTGCCCGTGACCCTAGTGGTGCCCACTGCGGTCGCTCCCAGTTGAAGTATCCACGTGTTTCTGGGCAGCGTCTCTGCCCAGTGTGGTCCTGAGATGGCTTCCCCGCCACCCAGAGTGTGGTCCCTGGCCACCTCCTTCTCCTGTTCTGTGAGCCCGAAGCTGGCTCTGGAGCGGGGGCTAGTCCCGGGGTGGGTGTGCGCGTGGGTGCCCGTGCGCGTGCGCTGCGCGCCGGCTCAGGAACTCTCTCCTGCCGCCCGGCCAGCGGGGCCGGGACAGAAGGGTCCCCCTGCCGGGCCCACCCGGCCCGCAGAGGACTGCCTGTGCTTCCGGGCCGCTTCTCCCCCTGTAGACGTGGGCTGCTGCTTCGGCCGGCTTCCCCGATGGAGAAAAACACTGGATTACAGAAGTGTTTTAATCGTCTTTGCCCTTACTTGTGTCTGTTAGCATGGAGGGTCAGAAGCTGTTACCAGTGATTAACAGATGAGTGCTCCCGGGACTACCTTCCAAAATTGTCTAACAGTTATTTCTTATTAGCAAGATGACAGATAGTAGTTGTGGCAAACCGTCTATGAAACGGAGGTACGTTTTCAATTAAAAAAATACTTCTACAAAGGGTTTTGCTTATAAATTATGGTTAAACATTTCGGTAACTCATAGCTACCTTGCGTTTGGTAGACTATAGACTTACCTGATTGGAAGGCACTTATGTATAAGCCAGAGGAGAAGAAACTTTTTGGCACTAATTTCATCATACTAGATTGTTGTTGCGGGGGAGTGTGATAACCTTGTTCATTCAGTAACACCCACGATCAGTGCTCCTCTTAGTAGCTGCCCTCCAGAGGCTGGGAAACTGCTGGGTGAGAGCCCCACAAGAGCCTGTATACTGAGTATGGAAGAACTTAATTTTATGATAATTGCTGTCACTTGAAAAAAAAAAACAAAAACCCGTCATCTGATTGGCTGGTGCCAAGAGCTGTGGTATAAATTTGAAGATTGTATTTAAAATAAGAAAATGTTATCTTTTAAATCCTATTCTCCCTTCTGCGTTTTCAATGACATGGAATTAAGGCTAATGTGCTTGCTTTATTTTCTTTGGTAATCTCAAATTTTGTAGCTTTTAAAACTAGAAACCATTGTTCTGACAAGGCAGGCAACTGTAGTGCATAAACACGATTTTATGAAACACTGCCCTGTAGATGCTTCTCCCCATGTATCTGGCAGTCTTTGTTGTCGTTTATATCCTGGGGATAAGGGGAACTAGGCTAGCAGTTCTAATGTAACATTCTTTAAGCATATCTTAATATAGTATTTAAGTAAATGGTCTAATTTCTACATAATTGTTGCACTGAAATGTCTTTTTTTTTTTTTAAGGTGTCTAAATAAGCTTGCTAATTCAAGACACTAGCCAGTTGTGCATCAGAGTGCTTGAATTCAGGAGCTTACAGCATTATTTATGAAGGAAAAATATATAAATATGAAGTACCTCATGTTGAATGTTATTGTACTGTATTTTTAATGTAACAGTGCAGATCTTGTTAGACACATGAATGTGTATAATCATGTTAAATGCAAATAAAATAAAACCGGTTCATATATTTGTCTTCCTTAACATTTTTGTAGGTCCCTTAAAGTAGTAAAAAACCCATTCTGCCATTTTGGTGCCACTTAAACCTTTTACAGAGATGGTTTTTGCAGGAGCATTTGTTTGCCAAGTTACTCACGTATCACTGATCCCTAAAGAAGTAAAAATCTGGTAAAGAATAATAGAATAATGAACATGTTAATCGGTTGCATTGTTGAAACCCTAGTGTTAAGTCGATGCGAGAGTGAGCGGATGCGCTCATGTTCCAGTTGCGGAGTTTTGCAGTCGGCTGGCATTCTGGTGTTAGTTGCTCACAGACCTGTAGAGCTGCCTGAGCTCACTGCTGCCGACAGCAGATCACATCTAGCGTAAGGGTGGCCAGTGCTGCTTACTCCTGCTGTTATAACAGCTTACATCGAGGAGTAAAGATCAATGTGATGTGACAGTGATGAATATAATTTTATGTCCTCAACTGGTTTTCCATTATATTTCCCGATATCAAGTACATTTATATACACACATAATTATATACACACATTTTTTCTTTTCACTATAACTTTCTGTTACTTTTATACTAGAGTTTATTGTGGAGCCCTGTGTATTTGCTTAACTACTTCTTCTACCCTTAGTTCAGTTTCTATAACAAACCTGCTCAAAGGAATTTTGGAATTATTCCATAGAATAAAAGAACTGGAAATATCCATTCTCATCAGCTTAATTACAGCCTTAATTGCAAAGATCTTTAATCCAGCAAAGTCTTAGCCATTATCTCCTCGCTGGTGCTCTTTAAGCTTAATCCACATGTGTTTGTTTCAATATCCCAAGACAGTTGGAAGTGATGCTTCTTTATTGTTGGCACTCAGGATCAACACTTCACTGAAATTATACTTTCCTCCCAGTGACTCTGACTTCCCTACAAAAGCCATGGACTTAACGTCGAGGAGAAAAAAACAAAATAGGAAGGAGAAAAATTATTCCTAGGGAAGTAAGTAGCATGAAACTTAAGAGGCCAAAACAAGGAAGTAACTCTGAGAACCTGCAGTATCTTGTATTAGAGAGGGCTGTGTGTGCCTTTGAGGTGCTGGAGTAGAAGATGACTGTGCTTTTTGATTTCTAATCGATATATTTCAGCATATTTTCTGAGCCATTTACATTTATTGGTCAGCTACTTTCTTTGCTCAGAACTTCATGTTATCCTCCATTTTTTTAAGAAAAGATCATCGAACAAAACTAAAACTGGGGGGAAATTTCAACAATAGAACCTCTTTGTTTATTTCTATAACTACCCTAAGGGCTGGTGAGAAGTGTTTCAACCAAGATACAGTTTGGTAGGTGTAAAGAAAATAATTTGTGAGGAAGACAGTGGTTGACTTGGTCATACACACACCAAGCAGTATGTGACTCTGACATCTGTAGGTTACCCACTGAAGAGTCTGGGTACGTTTGCCTAAAGTGGGCACCCCCTCTATTGTTCCTTCTCAGCCTTTTTGAGTGGGGGCGATGGGGAAGGTACCATTCCTCTTTATGCAGATCTTAAATGTCCTTATAATGGTAGTTTTCTATTTGCCTGTTTACTTAAATGTCCATTGGACAGCAGTTGTACCAGCAGATGCTACTGTTTTATACTTGGCCATCTGAAAAACCAAATATCAAGAGATACAGTTAAACAAAAAAACCCACCATTTACTTTGTCAAATCCATACTTTGTGTATTGGACATAGTTAACGTTTCCTGTTAAACTGCTACCCCTGAATCTCTGGTTTGTTCCCACTACCTCCAGTGGTAACCAAGCTGAGTGGTAAGACGAGGGGCTGCTTTAGACGGCAGGGATGATTTTTTCACTTCATGCAGCAGCAGTACAGAAATTACTTCAAAGTAAAGGGGTATGTTTCGTTTTTATGACTTTGATGAACAGTTTCTATTTAATAGATCATCTCTTTTACATCAGGTTATTTTAGAAGAATGAAACTATACCTGGAAAAATTTTTAAGTAAGTCACACTAGTGGGCTTGTTAACTTAATTTTGTATTTGACTTAGTTCATTGAAGTATAGTTGATCTGCAGTGTTGTTAGTTTCTGCTATACAGCTAAAGTCACACACACACACACATATATATGTAAATACACAAATTCCAGAGAATGCTCAGGCTACTGCATGATTGCACTCATCTCATGCTAGCAAAGTAATGCTCAAAATTCTCCAAGCCAGGCTTCAACAGCACATGAACCATGAGTTTCCAGATGTTCAAGCTGTATTTAGAAAAGGCAGATGAACCAGAGATCAAATTGCCAACATCCATTGGATCATTAAAAAAGTAAGAGAGTTCCAGAAGAACATCTACTACTGCTTTATTGACTATGCCAAAGCCTTTGACTGTGTGGATCGCAGCAAAGTGGAAAGTTCTTAAAGAGTTGGGAATACCAGACCACCTGACCTGCCTCCTGAGAAATTTGTATGCAGGTCAGGAAACAACAGTTAGAACTGGACATGGAACAACAGACTGGTTCCAAATCAGGAAAAGGGTACTTCAAGGATGTATATTGTCACCCTGTTTATTTAACTTATATGCAGAGTACATCATGAGGAATGCTGGACTAGATGAAGCACAAGCTGGAATCAAGATTGCTGGGAGAAATGCCAATAACCTCAGATATGCGGATGATACCACCCTTGATGAAAGTGAAAGAGGAGAGTGAAAAGTTGGCTAAAAACTCAACATTCAGAAAACTAAGATCATGGCATCTGGTCCCATCACTTCATGGCAAATAGATGGGGAAACAATGGAAACAGTGAGAGACTTTATTTTTGGAAGCTCCAAAATCACTGCAGATGGTGACTGCAGCCATGAAATTAAAAGATGCTTGTTCCTTGGAAGAAAAGTTACCACCAACCTAGGCAGCATATTAAAAAGCAGAGACATTACTTTGCCAACAAAGGTCCGCTAGTCAAAGCTGTGGTTTTTCCAGTAGTCATGTATGGATGTGAGAGTTGGACCATAAAGAAAGCTGAGCACCAAAGAATTGATGCTTTCGAACTATGGTGTTGGACAAGACTCTTGAGAGTCCCTTGGATTGCAAGGAGATCCAACCAGTCCATCCTAAAGGAAATCAGTCCTCAACATTAATTGGAAGGACTGATGCTGAAGCTGAAACTCCAATACTTTGGCCACCTGATGTGAAGAACTGACTCATTTGAAAAGACCCTGATGCTAGGAAAGATTGAAGGTGGGAGGAGAAGGGGACGACAGAGGATGAGATGGTGGGATGGTGTCGCCAACTCAATGGACATGAGTTTGAGTAAACTCTGGGAGTTGGTGATGGACAGGGATGCTTGACATGCTCCAGTCTATGGGGTCATAAAGAGTCAGACACGACTGAGCGACTGAACTGAACACATACATATACATTCTTTTTTCATTATGGTCTTTTACAGATTGTTGGGGAATACAATTCACTGTCCTATACAGCAGGACCTTGTTATTTATCTGTTCTATATAGCAGTTTGCTCTGCTAATCTCAAGCTCCTGATCCATCCTGCCCCCCACCCACCTTCCCCTTGGCACCCACAAGTCTGTGCTCTATCTGTGAGTCTATTTCTGTTTTAGAGATAAGTTCAGGGCTTCCCTCATAGCTCAGTCGGTAAAGAATCTGCCTGCAGTGCAGGAGACCCGGTTCGATCCCTGGGTCAGGAAGATCCCCTGGAGAAGGAAATGGCAATCCAGTCCAGTTTTCTTGCCTGGAGAATCCCATGGACAGAGGAGCCTGGCAGACTACAGTCCATAGGGTTCCAAGAGTCAGACACGACTTAACGACTAAACTACCAAACCATCGTTTATGTTAAAATTTAGATTCCACATATAAGCTTTATCACATGGTATTCTCTTTCAGACTTGATTTAGTATGATAATCTCTAGGTCCATCTGTGTTGCTTCAAATGGCATTACTTCATTCTTTTTCATGGCTGAGTAGTATTTCATTGTGTATACACATCTTCTATATCCACTCATCTGTTGATGGACATTTAGGTTGCTTCCTTGTCTTTGCTATTGTAAATACTGTTCCTATGAATAAAGTATCATTTTGAATTATCTTTTTGTATCTTTTAGAATTAAAGTTTTGTCCAGATACTTGCTCAGGGATGAGATTGCTAAATCATATTGCAATTCTAGTTTTTTATGGAAAATTCCATACTGTTTTCCATAGTGGCTCCACCAATTTACGTTCCCCCCAGCAGTGTAGCAGGGTTCCCTTTTCTTCACACCCTCTCCAGCATGTTGGCCATTCTGACTGATATGAGGTGTTACCTCATTGATTGTTCCTTTTAACAAGAAGCACTTCAGTAAATCTTCATGAGCAGTACACAGCATAAAGACTGTTTTGCAAGAAACTAGAAAAGTACAGAATAATATTTTGATATGTGGCAGTCTTCACTGTGACTGTACAATTTGCATTTTCTGTCCTAAACTATTATGTTCAAAAAATAATCAAAAGGAAGATAATAACTATTTAAGGGAGCTTCAAATAATCTTTCAAAGCTTGAAATGGAGGGTACTACCTTCTGCTATATAGTAGAATACAAAAAAATACACTTCTGACATTCTTTACATCTTAGAGAATTTTCACTTTTGTGCTTGCCTTAACCAGCTCCAAACTTAAAATTTTTTCTGTACCTTGTCCAATAGTGCTGAAACACTCAGAACACCTGAGCCTTACCCAATGCAAAACTCAAGAAAAATTTCAATTCTGTGACTATTTGGAGGCATTAGTGGACTATAAGAATTTTAGTATTGTAGCTTCTCAGGAAGGATAGGTTTAATGCATCATTCGGGGAATTAACTCGGCGTTCATTCATTCATTGCTCATTCGTGGATCCTTGCTGCCCTGCTGTTGGCGCCGGGCCTTGTGCACTGCTGGCCTCCGCCCGCAGAAGTGCTGATTTGCTGGCTCTTGGGTGGGGCCTCAGAAGTGGCCTCTCCTAGGAGCATGCACACGATGCTGACTGACAGCCTCCTCTGATGATCGGGGAGGAGTCTGTACAGGAATACACCAGTAGTTCTAAGAGGCAGTAGAAAAATGCCTTGGTTATCAATGAGAAGGAGCATCTAGATCAGCCACCAGTGGAAGAAAAAGCGATGCTGAGCTGGACTTTGAAGGATGTGTTAGAATTATTTAGTGTAGACTCATGACACAAATTAAAAGGGAAGGAATAAGGATTGGGGCTTTCCATGTGGCGCTGGTGGTAAAGAACCCTGTTAATGCAAGGAGACATAAGAGACGCGGATTTGATCCTGGGTTGGGAAGGTCCCCTGGAGGAGGAAATGGCAACCCAGTATTCTTGCCTGGAGAATTCCATGGACAGAAGAGTCTGGTGGGCTACTGTCCATAGGCTCACAGAGTGGGACACAATTGACGTGACTTAGTGCTCACACACACACACAAATAGGGATGAAGGGGGAATTCCAGAAGAGAGAGCAGAGGGATAGTATTGGAAACAACTTAATACAGCTCAGTAAAGGGTACCTGGGGGAGAGCAAGACTGCCTCCCGTGTGCCAGCGGTGGTGCAGGATGATGACCTGGGCAGGGACAGGAGCACTTACACGTTCGGCTGAATTATGGGCTCTTATCTGCAGAATAAAGCAGTGACATTGAACATATTTGAGATAGATAAGGCAGCAGTTTCATGTTTTAAAAACACTTTTCTGAACTTAAGGAAGGCCAGCCTGGATCAGACTAAAGGCAGAAGGAGAGGGTATGAGTAATGCACGCAAAGATCAGAGAGGGCTGGGGAATGGAGAGGAGGATGAGGATCCCAGAAAAACAGAGGAGAGACAGCCAGGGTCCAGTGGCTGTAACACCCAGTCAGAAGCGGGCTTGTGAAACTGGAGTGAAGCCTCATATTTACCTTTAAGGAAAGGGAAAGAAAACAGCTTTTATTCTACCATCCTCTGTAGACGGTTTATAGGTACCCATCCTTGATTATAAGATTCTTTTCAGCTCAGTTCAGTTGCCCAGTCGTTTCCAACTCTTTGCAACCCCGTGGACTGCAGCACGCCAGGCCTCCCTGTCCATCACCAACTCCTGGAGTGTACTCAAACCCATTTCCATTGAGTCAGTGATGCCATCCAACCATCTCATCCTCTGTCATCCCCTTCTCCTCCTGCCCCCAATCCCTCCCAGCATCAGGGTCTTTTCCAATGAGTCAGTTCTTCACATCAGGTGGCCAAAGTATTGGAGTTTCAGCTTCAGCATCAGTCCTTCCAGTGAACACTCAGGACTTTTTAGGAAGAAGAAAAACAAGAGAGTCCACTTGCGGTGCTGGTTCATAGCTCAGGCTGCAGGAAGACTACGTGGATTTGAAGCTCTAATTGCATGTGGCTTCAGGCAAGTTACTTAACCTCTCTGAGCCTCAGTTCTCTTAAGAAGGCAGTAATAACTGCTTCTTCACAAAGTTATGTTGATGATTAAATAAATTAATATTTCTAAAGAGCTTGTGACAGTACCTGGCAAACAGGAAGCATCATTATAGTGTTATGTGAAACAAAATATAAAAGGCCACAAATGAAACCCATGCATTTTCCTCTTCTGTATGCTTGTACAAAAACCAGTTTGCACACACTTTTAAGAAGTTGTCAATGCCGAAAATTAAGTCATTTTGTTGCTATCCTTTAAAATATCCAGCAAATAGGGAGTGTATAAAGTTACAAGGAGCTATGTTGTTGTGAAATTCTCATATTTTAACTGAATTTTTAATAATTATTTAAATTATGTGATGGTAATGAGAGGCAAATGAGATAGATGGATTCTAGTGTATCAAATGGCTTCTGTGCTAGAAAATTATCTAGGATTCTTCAGAAAAGTACCCTGGAAAAGCTGAATGTGAGAGCACTTGGTGAGTTTTTGAAAGACCTTTTGAAGACATTTTTCAGGAGGAGTCTGTTTTGCAGGTAAAAGAATATCCCCTTTCCTAGTTCTGCTGGAGAGTCAAAGTAAGCTCTTTTCTTGGCTAAGAGTCTTGGACAATTTTGGATATAACTCCTCCAAATATTTGGGGATTAAAATCGGTTTTAGCTTTGACATGATTTGCTGTGTGTTGAGAGCAGGTTTGACCTTTATTATGAGTGATGTGACTATTACAGGGACTGTTTCAAGGGCTGATTGTTTTTATTCAGGTAAACACAGGTGTGTCAGGAGCCCTGGCAGCTGAGTCGTGTCCCCCCGAGGGTGGCAGTCCTCCTGCCCCCACGTCCCCGCGATGCACCCACCTCCCCGTGATGCACCCACGTCCCCGCGATGCACCCACCTCCCCGTGATGCACCCACCTCCCCGCGATGCACCCACCTCCCTGTGATGCACCCACCTCCCCGCGATGCACCCACCTCCCCGCGAAGCACCCACCTCCCCGTGATGCACCCACCTCCCCGCGATGCAGCCACCTCCCCGTGATGCACCCACCTCCCCGTGATGCACCCACCTCCCCACGATGCACCCACCTGCAGGATCAGCGCTGGGCCCTGGTTTCCCGGGAGTTCGCTTCTGATCCTTTTATTCTGTATTCTCTGTTTTACAAAATGTTACTTCAAGAGCCTCACCCCCAGAGATTCTCTTTTAGGGGCCAGTCACTTCTTTGCAAAGCATGAATGAGTGACTCTCATGCCCATGAAAGGTTGAGAACCCCTGGTGTAGACAAGTTGTGCTAAAACTTTTACACACGTGCACATCTAGCTTCTGCCCTCTCTTCCCTGCTGGGGACTCCAGCATCACACATGCCCTGAAATCAGTCTGATGCTTATGTTCTGAAACCGTGGACGCTGCAGCTCACCCCAAACAAAACCAAACCACTGTCGGCGTTAGTGGATGAAATAAACTCGGGCTTTCAGAAGGCCCAGTCTCTGATTCCCTGACCTCTGGACCCTGACCTCTGCCCATTGGGCTCACTCTTGTCAGTGTCCCTGTACCCCTCCAGCCCTCTAACCTGCACCCCAAACTTTAGAGACCCAGCCCTTTCATCAGTGTCTGGCCCACGGACCACGCCACTTGTTTAAGTTCAGATCACCATTAACTGGTCTCAGCGCCTGCCCACGTTTGGCACTCCAGTTCTCAGCCCTGTCTCTGGAACATGCCACCTCCTCCAGGAGTGTGCTGGCCACTCGGGCTGACTGACCGCCTCTCCTCCAGGCCCAGGCCGATCTCCCTGCCCCCTGGTGCTAGTGGAAGCTCCTCTCCAGCCGGTTCTGTAGCTGTCACGCTCTGTTCTTTTCTTCATACCTCTGACCCGACCCCCAGAATGGCGTACTTACAATACATTCGTCTGCCCACATAACAAACACACACAACCATCAGCGGCCCGCAGAAATCCATCTGCGCTCCCAAGTTCTGGAGCTGCTGCGGGCAGTCTGGGCCGCTCTGCACACTGGCGGCCTCACGTGTGGGGCTGGCTGCCTCGGCTGGGTGGCTTTGCTCGGTCCATCCTCCAGCACGCTAGCCCGGTGTGGTCCCGTGGTGGGGACCGAGGCACAGGAAGGTCACCTGCATCAGGAGGAAACGGGGCGGGGGCCTCTCGAGGCTTGGGTTCAGCATTTGTGCATCATCACTTGTGTTCCATCAGCCAGAATAGGTCAGAAGGCCCCCCGTTAGATTCCACCTCTTTACTGAGAAGTGCAGCAAAAGGCACGTGACGAAGGCTGTGAGTAAATAAGGGGTGGCTGATTGGACCATTTATTTATGTTCACATTTCCTTTTTAAAAAAGTTTTAGTAGATTTTTTTAAATTAAGTTTTACTGGAGTGTAGTTGCTTTGGATTCCCAGGTGGTACGGTGGTAAAGAATCTGCCTGACAGTGCAGGAGACGTGAGTTTGATCCCTGGGTCGGGAAGATTCCCTGGAGGAGGAAATGGCAACCCACTCCAGTCTTCTCACCTGGGAAATCCCATGGACCGGGGAGCCTGGCGGGCTACAGTCCATGGGGCTGCAAAGAGTCAGACACAACTGGGCGTGGACGGCATAGCATCCATAGTGTATGTGTGTGCCAAGCCCAGTCCTCCCACCCACCCCTGTCCCCCTCAGGGCCCATACATTTGTTATCTGTGTCTGCATTTCTGCTTTGCCAATAAGGTCTTCTATATCATTTTTCTAGATCTCACCTATATGCATTAGTGTAGGATGTTTGTTTTTCTGACTTACTTCACTCTGTAGGACAGGACACTCTGTGTCCATCCGTGTCTCTACGAATGACCCAGTTTCATTTAATTGGACCATTTATGCCATCAGGCAGTGAGCACATTTCCCTGGAATGTGGGAGGGGCTCACATGTACACACGGTGCTCCTTCTAACTTCGCCCCCGGACTCAGTTCCTGCTGAGGTTGTCCACAGAGCATCCCACCTGAGCAAAAGGCACTAGTGAACATGATTATTTCGTAGGGGAAAGGAGAAGGAATCCCTTTCGCATCCTTAAACTGCTGAAACATTCCCTGAGCAGGTCTCCTCAGCAGGTAACTAGATGGTTGTTCTAACGAGAGGTGCCCAGTCCCCCAGGCACAGCTGTGTCTTCTCTGCAGACCCCTTCTTGCCCGCTAGCTCCAGCTCCTCACCCTGGAGCCTTCACCTGGAGCTGGTAGACCCCTCAGTGTCAGATTTGTCTTCTCACTTCCAGCATCCCTTCCGCTCTTGTATACCTGCCCTTGGCATTGCTCTGCAGTCATCCTCAGAAGCCAGGCCCTGGGGAAATAAGAAAGGGCTGTGGAGGTGGGTGGGAAGGAGCCTTTCCCTTCTGTGGTTTTTTTTTTTTTTTTTAAGGTTTTTAAAAAATATGGATGTGGACCATGTTTAAGGTCTTTATTGAATTTGTTACAATATTACTTCTGTTTTATGTTTTGGTTTTTTGGCCAGGAGAAATGTGGGATCTTAGCTTCCCAACCAGCAATCAATCTTGCACCCCCTGCAGTGGAAGGTGAAGTTAACTAGTGGACCGCCAAGGAAGTCCCCTTTTGAATGTCTTCGTCATCATTGACAGCAACACCCCAGGAAACCTATGTCGGTCCATGAGCTTCACCCAGGAACAAAGACGGGCAGTGTTGGCCCTCAGAGGGTCAGGAAGGAAAGAGGGAGTTGGACTGGGATAGCCCAGCTCAGCCAGTCCTGGGGGATATAGATAGAGGGGTGGCAGGAGCAGAGGAAGGATGGGGTCCCAGGTGAGCAGGAAACTCCATGTAACTTCTCTCCTGGGAGCTGCTCACTTCCACATCTCCTAGAGAATTCCTGACCTGGGACTACCCAGGAGCAGCTCAGCAGGTGGAAAAGCTTAGGAAGAGCCCAGCGCTGATGGGCTGTCTGTATCACCTGCTTTCCTAAGGTCTGTTTGGCGAGAACCCGCTTAACCTGCTCTGTCTTTTGTGACCCTATCAACGAACAAGTGTCCTCTGTGGCCTTTGTAGCACTGCTTGGCACCTCACACGTGTATTTGTCAGCCCGCTCTCGCCTCTCTGGTCTTCTGGGAAATAAGGCAATGCCCTTGATTCTGCTTCCACTCCTCTCCTTTCTGAGGAAGCCCTCCCTCACCAGCCTCCCTGCTTTCTCTCTGTCCCTCTCCCGCAGTACAGAAAGTTTTCACTGGTGGAGTATCCTAGATCCTGTGTTCCCCACTGAGGAATTATGCTTGGTTACTGTTAGTGACCAGCCAGAGCCTCGGTTGCTAAAAGAGTTGCTATACATCTGGGGGAGAATTGCATGCCTTCCCTGAATGTCAGATTTATTTGCCACATGGGTTTATCAAAAATCCAGAAAGAAGCAACTCACGCCCTAGAAAAATCAGTCTGCCCCTTAGGAAACGCCCCATGACTGTAGGTCCACTTTGGTTTGGAGGGAGCATCCAATGTGAATGGGTGCCTCAGGCCCGGGGGCTTCCCCGAGATTGGCTGCCATCCACCCAGTCAGAAACCTGGGCTGCACATGAGCCTCTCCTGGGCTGAATGTCTGCCCGGCGACACAACGTGGAAGGTTCGCATCTCCCTTTCCTACCCCTCTTCACACTCAGGAGGAACCTGCTTCCCTCTGCAGACGGCTCCGAGACAGCAGAGAGTGCACGGCAGCCATTTCTGTAAGATTCCCAAGTCCAGACGGACCAAACGTGCAAGGGAACTCTTAACTTGGGGTGGATTTCGGGTGTCTGTGGTGGGTTTTATTGCCATTCTTCAGTGTTTATTCAGACCGAGTTCCGAAGTCAGGAAGGAAATGGACGGAGCTCATCACTGTACCGGCAGAGAAACTCCCTCCGTTCCAGGCAGACAGTTATCAGATGGAGAAAACCAGATCTTCCATCTACACTTCACCTTGGCCTCCAACTCCTGACGGCTTCAGAAATGAGTGGGAACGTGACTAGAAACAGGAAGATGCAGCAAGATTAGTCAGCAAAGGGATGGGAGGGGGGAAGAGAGAGAGACCGATGTAGAGTTTCCTCTAGAGGCGAAGTCTTTGGAAGGCGGAGGAAGGAAGAAGTGGGCTTCCTCGGGTGGAAGGAGTGATACTGAATCATGAGAAGCCAAGAAGGGCTGGGACCCTCCCCGGCCGCCTCCCCTGCTCTCCAAGGAGCCTCTGAGGCTTGCCAAGCCTTCCGTGAGAGTTCCGTGAATGGCCTCCTCAGGGCTTTTTCTCAGAGGCTTTTCAGCTTCAGGGCCTCCAAATAGAGCCCAGAGCGCAGGGCGGACCCCGCGGCCATTTGAGGATGAGGGGGAGACAGAAACTGGGCCCCCCTTGACTCATCTATGTTAAGCATTGCCCTCGGGCGTGGAGGCGCTGCAAAGACGTGTCCTTCACCAGACAGAACCAAGTCTGTACAAAGCATGCATAAAGTAGAGAGTAACGAGAACCTACTGTAAAGAACAGGGGACTCTGCTCGTGACCTAAACGACCTTCCAGAAGAGAGGAGACATACGGAGACGCAGAGCGGATTCACTTTGCTGTTCAGGGGACACGGAGACAACACTGTCAAGCGGCTACACTCCAATAAGAATAAATTTAGAAGAAAGAAAGAACCCAGTCTGCTCAGGGGAGCCTCACACATACCCGGAGCCTCTGATGGTGTCGAGTTTCCCGAAGTCAGCCTCATCTGGGAAGTCTGGGACCCTCCTGGCTTGCGCGTGTTCCTCCCCTTTCTGTGTCTTTCCTCAATGGCAGCACCCCCTTGCTCCCCGGCTTCCAGCTCTCACCCTTGAGCGTAGGCAGTCCATCCCATTGCTGCCCCACCGCGTGCCCACTTCATCAGGAAAGGTGGTGGGGTGAGAAGTGCCCTAGTCTCTCACCGCACAAGAGCACTTCACTTCACAACAGGTGGGGAGAGGGAGGGGCAGAGGCCCCCATCCCATGATGAGGGCAAGTGGGACCCTAGGCGACTGGGGCCAGACCCCGGATCTCAGACCAGCCAGTGGACAAGCAGAGGCAGGACACGGGGCTTCTTGCAGCCTAAAAAGATAAAAGGAGCTAGTTCTCAGGCTTTGCCATGTGCCTGCCATTTACAAGGAGCTGTGCCTCTTCTTAAACTCCTGCTAAGACACCCTGGTTGGAGAAACAAATTACCAAGTGCAACCAGAAAGCAGTCTTTCACAGGTCATTATCAGGGCCTTGTCAATGCCACGCCTGATTGGGAGCCACTCTCAGAATCATTTTTAGCTTCTCTTGTGGGGGGAGCTCTTTCTTCTGCTTCCTGCTGTCCTGTCATTTTGCACTAACCCCCAAAGGCAGTGTTAAATTGATGTCATCTTTCCAATTTCTTGCTGGAAGCATTTTCCTTTCTGGTTAACAATGGGAACATTTGCACAATAATCAGAAGAGAATAGTAGCCAAACAAGAATTCTATGAAAACCCCTAACTGGAATGAAGGCATTTATTTCTGCCCTGGTCCCAGGCCCCATCATTCTGGGGCTACAAAGAAGGATGAATCACACAGGTGACAAGATAAAGAAAAATAAAGAAGTAAAGTAAAAACATCTGCTTTATTGACTAACCCAAAGCCTTTGACTGTGTGGATCACAACAAACTGTGGAAAATTCTGAAAGAGATGGGAATACCAGACCATCTGACCTGCCTCTTGAGAAATCTGTATGCAGCTCAGGAAGCAACAGTTAGAACTGGACATGGAACGACAGACTGGTTCCAAATAGGAAAAGGAGTACGTTTAGGCTGTATATTGTCACCCTGCTTATTTAACTTATATGCAGAGTACATCATGAGAAACGCTGGGCTGGATGGAGCACAAGCTGGAATCAAGATTGCTGAGAGAAATATCAATAACCTCAGATATGCAGCAGAGAAGGCAATGGCACCCCACTCCAGTACTCTTGCCTGGAAAATCCCATGGACGGAGGAGCCTGGTAGGCTGCAGTCCATGGGGTCGCGAAGAGTCAGACACGACTGAGCGACTTCACTTTCACCTTTCACTTTCCTGCATTGGAGAAGGAAATGGCAACCCACTCCAGTGTTCTTGCCTGGAGAATCCCAGGGACGGGGGAGCCTGGTGAGCTGCTGTCTATGGGGTCACACAGAGTTGGACAGGACTGAAGTGACTTAGCAGCAGCAGCAGATATGCAGATGGCACCACCCTAATGGCAGAAAGTGAAGAAGAACTTAAGAGCCTCTTGGTGAAAGTAAAAGAGGAGAATGAAAACGTTGGCTTAAAGCTCAACATTCAGAAAACGAAGATCATGGCATCTGGTCCCATCACTTCATGGCAAATAAATGGGGAAACAGTGGAAACAGTGACAGACTTTATTTTGGGGGGCTCCAAAATCACTGCAGATGGTGACTGCAGCCATGAAATTAAAAGACGCTTGCTCCTTGGAAGAAAAGTTAGGACCAACCTATTAAAAGTTAGGACCAAGCATATTAAAAAGCAGAGACACTACTTGGTCAACAAAGATCTAGTCAAAGCAGTGGTTTTCCAATAGTCATGTATGGATATGAGAGTTGGACTATAAAGAAAGCTGAGCACTGAAGAATTGATGCTTTTGAACTTGGTGTTGGAGAAGACTCTTGAGAATTCCTTGGGCAGCAAGGAGATCCCACCAGTCCATCCTAAAGGAAATCAGTCCTGAATATTCATTTGAAGGACTGATGCTGAAGCTGAAATGCCAATACTTTGGCCACCTGATGCGAAGTGACTCATTTAAAAAGACCCTGATGCTAAGAAAGATTGAAGGTGGGAGGAGAAGGGGACGACAGAGGATGAGATGGTTGGATGGCATCACTGACTCAATGGACTTGAGTTTAAGTAAACTCCAGGAGTTGGTGATAGACAGGGAGGCTTGGCATGCTGCAGTCCATGGGATCGCAAAGAGTTAAGACAGGACTGAGTGACTGAACTGAATTGAATGTAAAAGCAATTCCAAAATGAGAAAAAACTTACTGCCTTCAATCAAGAGGATTCAGTTTGAGAATTGTAGAAGTGTAGAGTTACTGCCGAACTAAAAATTGAAAAGAATGTTGATAGTTGTTGAACTGGGTGAGAGAGACATACGTGAATTTCGCTGTGCAATCTGTGTTTGTGAACACTTGAAATTTTCCATAGTAAAAAATTATTTTAAATTGTGGTAAGAATTGGATCAAAGAGATCATGCATGGCACAGTAGTTCCTAGGCAGAGACCATTTCCCCCCTAAATTTAATTAGCTAGGCTGACAGGACCCATTCAGTCAGTTACAGCTGAAAGCATGTTTGAAACTAAACCTGGCTTTTTCAGACACCTGTGGGTAAAGGGGCCCCTCATCAGCCCACCTCTGTATCATATAATACAGCCTAAGGTTTTCATAAATGCTGGATTTTGGGATTTTAAAACAAAATGTACATCCACTTAAATGCAGGGATTGACATGTATGCTTAGTTGCTTAAATGAAGACTCCTACTTCATAAAATCCTTAATTAAATGGGAAAAGCACTCTACATTCTTGATCTTTGTTAATCATGTCTGGAAGAAGCCTGGACGTTACATCGTGATTTCATTAGGGCATTCTCACAGTTCCCTGGGTGGCAACCTAATCTAATTTTAGCAAATTTTAATTGCAAGTGCTGTGAGGGTTTGTCTGAACTGGAGTTGAGTCTGAGATATTCTGGCTTCTGGAAGTAGTACCACCAACCGTTCTACCCTAGACCCTCCATTGAACCAAACCCAACCTGAAGAGTTATATAGCCCAGGACAGTTGTACAAGTGGCTACCTGAGTATTATGTGTTTAAATATTAAAAGCTGTAAGTCCAGCTACAAACAAACCACTAAATAAAATATGTTCTAGTATTCTACTGTGACAAGTATGAGTTTGTAGCAGCCTGTAAGGCCAGGCTCAAATTTTGAATACTTGGTCCCTGAGAGGCCTGCCCCAGGGACCGTGGTGGTTGAGGAGAGGTGGTCCCTGACTCCTGGGCTCCTGCCCATAGCCCACATCCTTTCTCCAAGAAGCCTGTCTTTATCTCACAGCACAAAACAGGGGCCTCATTGCTCAGGCATGGTCTTCTCAGCCCATCCATTCAACTCCGTCCATCCCAGTCCAACACCAAAGAGTTACCCCGTGGCCAACCCTGGGGCCTAGAGGTGCACAAGTCCTCACCTATCCCGTCCTTATGAAGAAGTGAGCTGGAGGCCGCGAGGATGGAGAATTCCAGAAAACCAGATACTATGTGATCCAGAGACTGAAGCAAATGTTCTAGGAAGACATGTCCCCTTGACTGATTTTCAAGGGTTAAGGGGATCCATTGGAAAGAGCTCTGTCTCTTCCTTCTCCTCTGTCAGACCCCAGATGTTGGTATGTCCCCAGGGGCTCAGTGTTGAGCTCTGTAACCCTCTAGTACTTTCTTCCTAAGTGATCTCATCTGTTTCCATGGTTTTATAGCCCTATTCATTCATTCAACAAATATTCCTATTTCTAGGTACTGGGGATACAGTAGTTTAAAAAAAGAGACAAAAATCCCTGAATCACAGAGCTTTCTTTCCACCCAGAGATAGATGATGAGTAAGATGTGGCAGCTTTAAGCACAACCCTAAATTCTTTGTTACTCTGTTCAGTGTGAGATAGGGTCAACGGCTACTTGCTTGGACTCCAGTGGTCCTTAGAGTCCAGCGGAAGTGATGCTGCGTGACTTCAAAGGCTATGTCAACAAAGGACATGACCTCATTCACCGGAAATGCTTACTCCTAGAGCCTTGCATGGTTCATTGGAAATATCCTGAGACCACCATGCTGGAGAGTCTACATGTTGGTGTTCTGGTCGACATTCCCAACTGAGTCGGCCCTTCTGCCCAGGCATGAGATGGGAGAGGGAAGCCAGCTTGGAAGTGGGTCCTGCAGCCCTGCTGTTCTAGCCCCAACCACTTCATCACTTCCAGCTGAGGTCCCAGACATCAGGGGACAGAGAGGACCTGTGCTCACTGTGCCTCCTCTGGTACTGGCCCACAGAGCCTATGAACAGGATAAAATGTGTAAATGGCAGGCGCATGGCAAAGCCCAAGAGCTAGCTCCACTGTTTGGGGGCAGGATGTATACTGAGTTCTAAATTTGTATCTCCAGCTGAGCCCTGAGTTCCAGGTCATATGTATAGCTACCTTCTTACAACTTCATTTGAATCTTTAAGCAGACATCTCAAAATGTCCTCTTCCACCTTCCTTTGCATCATAGTAAGGAGGGAAATGTAGATTGATTAAAACAGTAAAATATGTTTCACACACCTCTTTTGTTAAATTATTTATTTATCTGTGGCTGTGTTGGGTCTTCGGTGCTGCTCCTGGGCTTTCTCTGGTTGCGCGAGCGAGGGTTACTTTCGAGTTGCAGTATGCGGGCTTCTCACGGTGCTGGCTTTTCTTGTTGCAGAGTGCGCGCTCAGTAGTCATGGCGTGTGGGCTTATTTGCTCCACAGCATATGGGGTCTCCCCAATCCTAGGATCGAACCTCCTGCATTGGCAGGAGGATTCTTTACCACGTTAGACCACCAGGGAAGCCCCCGTGCACTTCTACACGCAAGCACATACATACACATGCACACATGATGGAAAAGAAGGTTCCTTCCATTCAGCCAGAGAGGTGAACACCAGAGCTCAGAGCGTGGCTGGCGGCTCTGAGAACATGGCCCACTGGAAGCCTCTTCAGCATCAGAGCATCTGGAGGCACCTGGGAACGGAGGTTCAGGTAGCATCGGCAGCGACAGCAGTAGCATCAGAGAGAACAGGCGCCCAGGACAGCTCCATGCAGAAACGGCCATGTGGACCAGTGGTGTAAGAGAAGCAACTGCAGTTGACAGAAGCAGGGCTTAGAAAGAATTAAACATGAGACAAATGCGACGATCATCTGCCAACGCTGGTGGCTGCCGGAGAGACACAAAGAAAGGGACAGACTGAGATCTCGCCGTCTGGTAGCCAGTGACAGATTTCAGGGTAAACCACTGAAGTAGCATTCCGTGGATCCCGCAAGCTGGTAAGGTGAGAAAACATTGGGTAATCCAAGAGACTAACCTGGAAAGACACATACAGTTCTCTGAGCACTGACTTGTAGATCAAATCTAGAAAATCATATGTGGAAGTCAGCCTCTGAGACGTCCTCGTATTCAGATCACTGTGAGGTTCCAAATTTGTGAAACCAACAGAATATCGCACAAACAATGGTGTGTGATTCTAACAGCCAGGCCATGGAAGACACCATCAATTCTGAGCTGCTGTTTCAGACCATTCGCTCTGGGGAGGCCAGCGGTGATGTTGTGAGGAGCCTCAAGCCGTGCTGGGAAGAGATCCATGTGGTGCAGGACTGAGGTGTCCCACAACAGTCTTGCAAGTTAGTTATCTCGAAAGCAGGTTCTCCAGCCCCAGTCAAGTCCTCGCTTCAACTCCGTTAGAAACCCCAAGCCAGACCCATCCCATTAAGCTGGACCCAGATTTCTGATCCACAGCAACTCCATGGGATAATAAATGTTTATTGTTTTTTAATTACCTACATTTTAGGGTAACTTGTTATGTCTCAAGTGGTAACTAACACAGGTTTTTGCAGCAGAGGCGAGGTCAGACAAAAGATTCTTTAAAGATTTTATGACTGGATCTTCTCCCAAATTTTCTGGATGCAGTGTTTTCACGGGTTCAAACCCCACTGAACTGAGGTGACTTTGTGGGCTTCATGGACTGACTCCAGCAGGCAAGGCTGGGCTTGTAAACAAAGAGTGATAGGAATCGAAGAGAGAAAGAGAAAACACAGAAGCTCTTTTGAAGCGTCTGTAAGTGTCAGGTTGACTGGTTTCGTCAGCCAAAGAGCATCACACGTCCAAGCATAGGGTTTAGGGAGGCTAATACTGAAGGACATGGATACAGGCAGTTGTGATGAATCGAGGCTATCAGTATGGTTAATGCACCACAATAATCTACTGAGGTCGCTTTAAATATGTCAAGTTATAGGAACATTTTAAAGATGAAAGGCCTCTTATTCACATGTCCCTGTTTTCCACAGCTGTTTAATCTAATCCAATTTTCCATAAGTTTTAATGAGTGAGTCCTTAAATGTCCACAGGGTTTTTAACATTAAATCCACTCCAATCCATTTGGCCAGTTTTCACACCAAAATTCCTTCTTTCATCGGTTGCCAGAGGCTTCCCCTAAGCTTGATATGCTGTCTAGTAATAAAAGCCTGACTGCTTACAAATACAATTTTTAAAATGCCTTTAAATCGTTTTCTTAGGACTGCAGCTCACTTCTCCCAATACACACATGCAATAGGTCTTTTTCTTCCAGAAGCAGAAGGGAGATTCAAAAGAGAAAACGCAGTGCATGGGATGTGGACTCACAGAAACCCCATGATTATCTCTTCCCCCAACTGGAAAGAAATACCATCCTCCTTCCTTAATGGTAGTTCTTGGCCCTTTGAAGTTCAACTGCCATTGCTGATTTTGTCCTGGGTGATTCTTCTGTAACATTTATACCTGTCGGGTTAGCATGCTTATATTGCATATGCTTTCTTTTCCCTTTTTAAAAATGTTAAGCATAATTTTTATCTTTTTCCACTTGCATAAAGAAAAAACACCTAGAACAGAAAATTTGAAAGGCATATTTAAACAAAATCTGATGGTGTTTTAATTTAACTCCAAAAACAGTTGTTACAAGGCAGTTTCGTGGCACTGATCTGTATTGCAGGAGGAAGCTTCAGCTGCAGAAAGCTCCTGAAGAAAATGATGTGTGACTTATGGGCCTTGAAAGTCTGCATCAGATACTCGTGGGGAAATGTGCCCTACTTAGTACAGTCAGCTCTCTTCTTTGAAGGCTTTCTGAACTTAAAAGATGTGGAATTTGGCCTCTTAATATATATATATATTTATAATATGGAGTGTGAGAAACCATTTGCACTTAAAACGTTGACATTGGTGGATTTGGCATATTCGTTTCAGGAGTTTTCAAGCAACTGGAAATTTCAGGGCTGTTAGTAACTTGTAACTTTGTGGAGCCAGATGAAATATCTGAATGTACTGTGAGGCTGGCTTTTGGGTAAGAGCCACTCACCCCCACCTCTCCAGGGGGAGGGGCACTCCTCATCCTCCCGTCCCATCCTCACCCACCTGGGGGCTCTTTTGAAGTCATAGTGGTAGCCAGGGTGTTGCCACCACCGACCGAGCCATTCCCAGGCTTCCCTGGTAGCTCAGCTGGTACAGAATCCACCTGCAATGTGGGAGACCTGGGTTGGGAAGATCCCCTGGAGGAGGGCATGGCAACCCACTCCAGCATTCTTGCCTGGAGAATCTCTATGGACAGAGGAGCCTGGCGGGCTGCAGTCCACGGGGTCGGACACGACTGAGCGACTAAGCAGAGCTCAGCACAGCCATCCCCACCATCCAGCTGCCTCCTATCCCCTTTCTCATAACCTGTGATGTTCTTTCTGGTTTCCACTTCTGCTGGGTTGGCCCAGAAGTTCGCTCGGGCTTTTGTATTATCTTACAGAAAAACCCAAACGAACTTTTTTTGCATCATAGCTCAAGGTGGCCTTGCTTGGATTAGAGTCAATCATGGCGATTGGTTGTGGGTTGACCAAGTGATTTAAAAAGAAGATCGGCATGTCATTTAGCTATTGCTATATAACAAGACACCCCAAGACTTAAGTGATGAGCTTTTGTTAAGATTCTGCAAGTCAGCCATGTGGTTCTTCTGCCCTCAGATGGGCTTACCTATGTGTCTGTAGTCTGCTGCAGATCAGGGAGCGGCCCTGCTGCTCCTGGCCAGACTCGCACATGTATGTGGGTGGGTGGTTGTAGCTTGGTTGAGGTTGGTCTCAATGAAGATGGCTTATCTTTACTCCTTGTGGTCTTTCATAGCCCATGATTTGTTCTTATGATGGAGACAGAGTTCCAAGTGAAAGTGAAAATGTTTCTCATGAGGCTCATGCTCAGAACTAACCCCTTGTCACTTATTCCACAGTCTGTTGTCTAAAGCAAGTCAGGAAGCTGGCCCAAATTCAAGAACTAGAGATACAGACTCGACTTCATTGCAAGGGGCGTGGTTTCAGGGAGAAGTGGGGAATTGGGATCCTTTTTATAATCAGTCTACTGCAGCCAGAGTGAAATGTCAAGATCAAGATTGGCTGTCACCCTGTCTGTCTCACTTCTCTTTATCAACAAGGAAGTAGATGGAAGAGCTGCTTGAAGCCAGCCCCAAAACAAGGACAGAACCACCAGAATTGCAGAAGCAAAGTGCCACAGCCCTCATGATGGTGTGGACATCTGAATCAAGCCAGCTCTCCTCCTGGACTTTACAGATACTTAAGCCAAATTAAGTAAATTCTGATATCGTACCAGCCTGTATGATTGGAGTTTTCTCTTTGGAACAAAAAGGTACCTAAATAATACTGCAATTCAACCAAACAGTAGCTTTTTTTTCTCCATTAAAACTGCCCTTACCCCCAGAAATTCAGCTGCTAGTGCATCTATAAAAATCTAAAGAATGCAGAGATATGTGGGAGACTGTTCTTAGTTGGACAGTCAAAGTTTCCTATAAATTAAAGAGTAAAATATCTTACTCAACAGAAGCTCACATCTGTGACTTTAATCCTATATTTATGGAATATTCAAGAGTCTGAATGGGTCACTTAAAATTTTCAGTTATAATTTACTGTCTCTTATGGAAAAAAATTACATGTTTCAGTAGACAGTTACTCAAGCTGTTTTTTTTTTTCCTTTTAAATTATGTCTTTTGAGAGGCATTCAGCTTATTTTCTCTCTCTTCCCACCCATCGAGAGATTTTGTTGACCTTCGTGTTCTATGGCTTATATTAAAAATACCACTGGTATGTTAAATACTCTTCTCTTAAACTATACACAATTTCTTTGTAATTCTAACAAAAATGTCTAGGGGGCACTGACCTCAAATTCCCCCACCTAGTTTCAGAATTATAGCTTTAATAGTATTTTAACACTTCTAGATTCACAAACGACCTTGGGACATATTTTTCCCAAGTCTCAAGTGTCTACTCTATTTATCATTCCTTTAAACAACAAATGGATACTTGTAAGTCATCATTGCCTAAATGATGTGTAAATAGTTTCAAACTCCAAGAGCTCTGATGGGATTCCCAGGCACAAAGCTTCTAAACCCAGTTGTGCCGCTGAAGGACTGTGAAGCCTTAGGCAAGTCACATACGGACTTCCTAGGACAGTTGCCCTGTTGATCAAATCAGAATTGGCCCTTTCCTTCACTCACTCACAGACTTCCACAGTTCAAGTGGAGACTAGGAAGACGTACTTTTGACTGACTTGAACTCTAGCTGCAAGCAGTTTACGAGACAGCATTCACATCAGCAGCAGCAGTGCACGGCCTGGAAGACGCAGGGCATCGTTTTCACTCCACTGTGATGGGAAGGCAGGCATGGGATGGAAACACTCTAAAAAGGGCCTGGGAGATCATATACAATCTCAGATCTGCCCAAATTCTCAGGAAGAAAAATGGCTTGGGAGAAAAACTAGTCCAAATGTTGCATCAAGTTTTAATTAAGGCCTCATCGAGAGAAAGCTGTTAGTGTTTCAAAGCACTAATACTAAGGGAACTTACAGAATTTTCACATTAGCTTAATAATTTACAAAGGTCCACCTCAGCAGGGCGGTCATGTACAGCTGTGTGGTTTGTACACTGCACAACGTCGGAGAGCAGTGTTTGCACAGTCTGTGATGTGAACGGCTCCCTCGGGTACACTATGCCCACCCATGTATGACATCCCTACACACAGGTCCCTGCGTCCTTTGTTAACAGGGTTGGCGCAGCCTTGTCCATGTCAGAAACTGTGTGTCTACTTGCCCTGGCTGTTCAGTCTCCCAGCATAAACTTTTCCCTATTAAGGAAAAAAATGGGTCTCAGACATCATTACCCCTTTGTTGTCCGAAGCCAAAGGACCCAAGCTCTGAAGTTTGTTGTCCACAAGCCTCTCCCAGGAGACGTGACCAGAGAGGGCTGGAAAAGGGGAGTGGAGGCATCCATCTCAAACCCACCAACCAGCTCTTTCTTTCACGGACTGAAAGAAATCAGTTACCAGTCAGATACATGTGTTTCCTCTCCTTCCTGGGAGAGGCGTTTCTTCATCCCACTAAGCTGTTTGCTTAAATATTCTTCAAGCCCTTTCCCACCGTCAACAAATAAGCTCCACGAACTCCTGCCACTGCTAATGGATCTCTCTGCCCCACTCTCTCCTCATCCCTTCCACTCTTCCTTATACCTTGTGTTCCCAGAGAATAACTGTGATGGTAAAGGCTGTGAGTGACTCAGTTCCAGTGCGTGCCTTCCACCTCCGCTCTTGAAGATGAACTTGAAGACACTAAGTCAGCTGGTAGGAACTGACCAGGTTCTAGGTCGGTGTGGAGAGCCGTGCTCTGAGTCACGGGATTTCACGAGGGGCTGGGCCTGGGGCAGAGAGGAGAACCAGCTCTGGACCATGCCACATGGGCATGAGGGCCAGCTCACCATGTCTTTCCTTCACTGTGCTATTCTTTGAATACAGGATCAACGTTCATTGAAAGAGAGTCTGTTGGTGGGTGTGGTGGAGGCCACTAGTGACTATTCATCTCTCCTCCATTGTCACCCCCTCTCCCACCTCCTAACACAACCAAGCCCTGCAGCTAACTGGTCCTGGTGCCGTAGAGGGCGGGTCCCCGGTGATGACGGGGTCCCTCTGAGTGCCCACCCTGTATGTGCACTCAGCCATGTGGTCTGCCTTCACTGGGGGACAGTACGGGGACATTTTCACTCCTGTTTGAGAGAATGTGCCCAACTCCCCTGGAGAGGCATCTAAGATACACATGGAGTGGAGGCAAGTCATCCCAGCTGAGGCCACATGGGAACCGCCAGCCCCCAACTCAACAGTTAGCAGAGAGTGGACTCACCTGCAAGCCTTGCTGAGATGGACTGAACCCAGCCCAAGTCAACAGAACCACCCAGAAACCCAAGAAAAGGCAAAGATAGCTGTTTGAATCCACAAGTTGGTTATAAAGCAGTAGAAAACTGGTACAGTGTCCATGGATTGTTACTGGACTTTAGGCATAAGTATCCTCCCCAAGTGTCCCTTGGATGTAGGGATGTTTTCCAAGAACAAACTGCATGTAATCTTCAGCATTCACCTGAGACCACCCATGGAGACCTTGCCTTGAATGAGGCTGCTCCTTGCTGAGGCCGTGACAGTATTTGCTTCTCAGGCCCTGGCCCTTGGCTGACGCTTGCCGTCTACCTGGCGTAGACACGGTCAGGCTGTGCCTCGTGACCAAGGTTAGCACCTTCACTGAGACCTTCACTTTCGCTCACAGTCTTGCCTCCACAAATAAGTCTAGTCACGGATGGACAGAGCCTATATCAGAGTGAAGCCTTGTGGGGCTGGCCCCAGAGGCTTCAAGCCACCTGCCTGTGTCATAGCTCAGGGGACCCAGTTGCAGAACGAGACAGTAAGACAGCCAAGCCCCAGGACCCACACAGGCATCTGGAGTTTCTGTGTCCACCCGCCTGCATCCTGAACTCATCTGCCATGGTGACCCGCCAGTGACATCGCTTGATGTTCTTCCAGGTTCCTGGAGCGGTCCTCCACGTGTTACACGTTTTCAGAGGGGCACCCATAAAGCTTACCCCTCCTCCCCACCCAAGTTCTGAAGCAACTGAGAAGTGAGATTTTAGAAATGGCAGAGGGAGGGGACTTCCCTGGCAGTCCAGTGGTGGAGACTTTGCTTTCACTGCAAGGGGCTCAGGTTCGATCCCTAGTCAGGGAACTAAGATCCCACATGGCACACCCCCACCTCCCCCAAAAATAAAACTTTAAAAAATAAAAATGTCAGATGGAGGTGGACTTTTTTTTAAATAAAGCTGATTTTGGAGAATATGGCTTACATTTTGGGGAAGGTGACTTTCTGTATACTAAGCCTCAAGCTTGGAAAGCCTTAACCACCCAGTTGTGGCTGGATTCACTGAGTAGGCTCCCTACTCAAAGGACTGAGCATGGGGCTTGCTTCCTGTAGGCAGTATGTTCTGTGTCTAGAAAGCATTTCCCCACATTGCTGTATAGATGGCTTTCTGGTCACTTGGATCTGAGTGACTTTTGAGTGTGGCCTTTTCTGACTTCCTGGTCACCATCACATTCCTTGTGTGGCAATTCTAAATCATGTCTACAAACTCTTACCCTGAGATGGGACCCAAGTTCTTCCTCCTTGAATCTGGGCCAACCTTGAAGACGTTAAAACCAACAGGATGCAGCAGAAATGCTGGCATAGCTCACATACTTTCTGAAGTCAAGTCACTAAATAAAGGCCATGGAGTTTCTGCCTTGCCTGCTGAGATGCTTGCTTTTGGAGCTGGGAGCCTGCGTGGAGGAAGGTCAGCTGCCTTGAGGCCGCCATGCTGGCAGGAAGCCCAAACCCCGGAGCAGGTGCTCCAGGCGGTGCTCACAGCCCAGGTCCCAGGTGACAGTCAGCATCGGCCACCAGGCACGCACGCTAGGTGCCTGCAGCCTGCAGAAGTCTCGTGCCCCAGTCTTAGACTCTCCTCAGATGAAGCCCTAGGTGTCATGACAGAAGCGACGTATGTCTACTGTGCCCTGGCAGATTTCTAAATTACCCAACCCCTGAACATACTTAGCTGGTCTGTTTAATGCCCTTAGCTTTTGGAGCGCTTTGGTATGACATAATTTGGAGGAGGAAATAATATGACATAATAGTAACTAGGACACACTGTTTTTTACTTTTCACGGCACTGTTTATCACTGTCAGAAACGACATTGTTTCTTTATTGATGTGTTTACTGCTGCCTGTCACTCCTCTTCACGTGTAGGTTAGCTCCGCTAGTGCAGGGGTGTGTCTGTCTTAGACCTGGGACAGTAATGGCCCCTGGGAGGCAGTCAATAAATATTTGTTGAAAGAACAAACAAACACCTTTCCCCTTGCAGAATAGAAATAAGAGCTTCTGGGAGAGTATTTCAGTCTTTTTATTCTTGATCTCTAAGCCCTGAGCGACAAAACTGAGGCTATTTGTGTGAAATAGAAAATAGACAGTTCCTTTTATAATATCTGAGCAAACCATCCTATAGAACATTCAGATATTCATTCAATGATACGGAGAAGGCAATGGCACCCCACTCCAGTACCCTTGCCTGGACAATCCCATGGACGGAGGAGCCTGGTGGGCTGCAGTCCATGGGGTCGCAAAGAGTCGGACTCAACTGAGTCACTTCACTTTCACTTTTCACTTTCCTACATTGGAGAAGGAAATGGCAACCCACTCCAGTGCTCTTGCCTGGAGAATCCCAGGGACGGGGGAGCCTGGTGGGCTGCCGTCTATGGGGTCGCACAGAGTCTGACACGACTGAAGTGACTTAGCAGCAGCAGCAGATATGAGCTCAGCAGCTTCCCTCACCCCAAAAGCCAGGCATTGTAATTCCCACTAGAGACACAGAGGTGGATAAGACCCAGGCTGCCCCTGCCCGGGACAGTCCTCAAGGAGGGGCATGGACGAACTGAAGGGTGGAGAGGCCTCTCGAGTAGAACACAGCCTCAAAGGCAAAGCCCTTTGAAAGGCAAGGGTCAGTGACTGCCACTCACACATCACCTTACCCCCAGACCCTGCTCAGAGCTGGGCCATGACAGGTGCCATAAGGATGTGTTGACTCTTGAGTGGAGGAAACAGACAGTGTTCCGAGCTGGGCAAATGGCAAAGGCTCGTATCAGAAGAGAGGCTGAAGTGCCTTTGTGAAAAGAAACTCTTGTTAAATGTCTAAGGAACATCTAATTCTCAACTGGTCTTGCTCTGCTATCATAAAAAGTCATTACCGAAGCCATGTCATACAGAGTGAAGTAAGTCAGAAAGAGAAGAACAAGTACCATATGTTCATGTATATACGTGGAATGTAGAAAATAGTACTGATGAACCTATTTGCAAAGCAGAAATAGAGACACAGACTTAGAGAACAAACATATGGGCATGGAGGAGGGAAGGGACAGCAAGGTGAACTGGAAGGTTGGGATTGGCATATATATACTGTGAACCTGTGTATGAGATAGATAACGACAGAGAACCCACTGTGTGGCCCAGGGAACTTTATCCAGTGCTCTGGGATGACCTCCAAGGGAAGGAGATCCAAACGAGAGAGGATACATGTATATGCATCGCTGCACAGCAGAAAGTAACACAGCCTTGCCAAGCAACTATGCGCCAATAGAAATGTAAAAACAAATACAATACCAAGGGCCCCAGCACAAACACATCGCTATTTTTTTTCAAAGGAAGCCCATCTAAATGACATGAAAAAGTAATGGCATCTGTCTCAGGTTTCTACTTGGAGAGGATTCATGCAACCTCAGCATTTTATCTTGGGCAACTCCCCCGAGAAGAGGCCCTGGGGAAGCAATTTGTATCTCTTTTAACTTGATGTCTGTGGGTTGTTCATTTCTGTAAGACTCCAATCCAATCCCACGGAAAGGTGCCAGATCTGAAGCCTCTATATGCTGTTAACTGCATGTGTTTTTTTCCCGCTGGTATTTACATCTAAGGCAACACAAAGCCTCCAATTTTATAGCCAAGTTAGGATGCTGAGAATATTCCTGAGTAGAATGTGCCTGAAATTAATTAAGATAGGGAGCAAAATCGAGCACATCACCAGGAGCAGAGGAGGTATTAAGTTATTATTTGTTGAATGAATGAATGAGAATAATGTATAAGTTCATTCTGTAGTTTCACATGTTTCAAATGTAGTCTCATCCAGCCGGGCTTTACCAAGACAATTCCATGGAGGGGAAAAGGTGGTTTAAGAAAAGCTATGCCAAGAGCAGTCACTCAGTACAACAAGGATGCAGCAGTTACCATTTGATGGAGTCCTTAAATGGGATTTTTTTTTGGGGGGGGGGCACTTAGGCACAATTTGGTGGCTACAGGACCTTTCTGGCCCCTGAAACATCACTATCAGAAAAGTCCAGGATGGAACTCTGCCAGTGCACAGACAGAAGCAGCTGAATCAGTGGGTGGTGGCGCCCAGGGAAAGCGTGAGCATTGAAACAGTCGGTGATCTCTGAACATCCCCAGCAGTTCCACAGTGCTCTTTTGTGCTGTTTAACCCTCAGTAACCCGCCTGACAGTTCTTTTTATTTCTTTATTTTTGGCTGCACTGGGTCTTCGTTGTGATGCTCAGGCTTCTCACTGCAGTGGCTCCTCTTGTGTCGGAACACTGGCTCTGGAGCACGCGAGCTTCAGGAGTCCAGGCGCATGGGTTTAGTTGCTCTGCAGCATGTGGGATCTTCCCGAAGGAGGGATTGAGCCCATGTCCCCTGCATTGGCAGGCAAATTCTTAACCAGTGGGCCACCAGGGAAGTCCCTCGCCTGGCAGTTTTTATGTGTGTATCTTACTTTCCATTCAGGAAGCAGTATAATGTATTGAGGGAAACACAGGTGTTAGTCAGAAAGTTCTGCTTCCCGGACTCCATTAAGCCTTGAGACCCTCGCTAATAAATTAGGGACTATGACACCTATCTTGTAGAATGAGTATGATGACCACATGTTCTAATTTCTGGAAAGTCACGTATCATGGACTGCCACACAGGAAGGCAAACAAACGTTAGTAGCCTGTCCTTATATTTAACCCAGTGTATAAGATCCTTGCAGGCAGAAAGCTGGCACAGAACCCTGCATGTGAGATTTTATGAATATTTATTGAATGAGTGAACACATGAATAACCATGGGATGAAATAGCATATTAATCAGGGTAACTCCAGCAGCAGAAACAAATATAGTCCACTGGTTACAATAATGCAATGGTATTTCTTACTCACCTGAGATCCCAGCTGGGGTGTTCCAATGAGCAGATGGTTTCCTTTCCCATGCTCATTCCTGGACCTGGGCTTTGTGTGGCCGATGTGTCTTGGGTCTTGATGCCTTTGCAGATCAGCTCCAACTGCTTCTTAACCTCAGAATTGGAAGGGAAAAGATACTCACCACTCTCACTCACATTGTATGGCCATCCCTGGATGCAAGCAGGGCTGGAGGACATGATCTCTCCTTAGCCAGCTTCCTTCCAACTGCCCACGAGGGAAGAGGGATCCAACTGTTACTGCCAAAATCATTTAAACAAAGAAGGAGAAACAGAGAGAGATGGACACACAGCAGTGTTTTGAATAGAAGTTAGTTCTGGAGCATGCTTTTTCTTTTTTTGCCCGTGCTGGGTATTTGTTGGGTGTAGGGGTTTTCTCTAGCTGCAGGTCACGGGGACTTCTCTGGCTGCAGCTATAGAATCCGTAGGCTCAGTGGTTGCAGCACGCAGGCTTAGTTGCTCTGTGGTGCCTGGGATCTTATTTCCCAAACCCACATGCCTTGCTTTGGAAGGTGGGTTCTTCATCACTGGCCCACCAGAGAAGTCCCTCAGAGATGCGTCAACCCACGACAGTGTTTTGAGTAGAAGTTCCTTCTATAACCTGCTTTAATAAGAGACATCCTTCAATAACTGGCAAACTCAGAAGCCTGTAGGAAACAGGCCCCTGACATCATGAGTCAAGGGTAAGATGAGGGGGTGAAGGGAGAACTGACTGGCCAGGGCTGAAACCTCCTTTCTGTCTTGGGCTCCTGGAACAGGGAGTTAAATTCATCAGGCCCCCATTTGTGTCATAGGTCCAGACTGAAGAAAGGTCCTATTTTAACAAAGTTTACTTTATTTTGACTTTTAATTAAAGTATGAGATATCTACAGAAAAGAGCAAAATCTTAAGTGTATAGCTTGATGGATTTTGACAAACTAAACACGCTCCGTTCCACCGCCTCCCAGAGCAATAACCAGATGTCCTCCGCATCCTAGAAGGCCTCCTCATGCTCCCTTCCCTGAGCTCTCCTTCTATTTCACAATGAGCTAGGAGTCTGAAATTTAAAGCCATTTTCCCCAAATTCTTTTCTTCCTTAAATGTTTATTTGACTGCAGCAAGTCTTAGTTGCCGCATGTGGGATCTAGTTCCCTGACCAGGGGTCAAACCCAGGCCCCCTGCGCTGGGAGCTCAGAGTCTTAGCCACTGGACCACCAGGGAAGTCCCCCGATTCTTCCCAAATTGAGTGGTGACCATGTAAGAGACATCTGTAAGCTAGACCTGCTTTAAGCACCCACACTGCCCACCAGCCCTCCTCCCAGGGAGGGGGTCTGCGCTTAAGAAACCACACCAAAATGTAATGGATTGAGTAACCATGTGTGGTTCCTCCTAAGTCTGGCTAGGCTCATGGAAGCATTTGTAGGCATCTGGAAGGTCACCAGGGGGCTGATGGTCTTGGGTGACTTCAGCTCAGACATCTCATCTCCACTCCACTCGGGGTCCCATCCTCCAGCAGCCCAGCCCAAGCTGGCTCACGCGGTGGCAGGGAGGAAATGGCAGCCCAGGCTTAGAGGCAGGAGGGGGACTGGAGAGAGGCAGGAGGGCCAGAGTCAGAGAAGGAGGAGTGATCACAGAACAAAGGTCTGATGGATGTGCCCTGGAACCAAAGAAAGGGGGCAGCCTCTAGAGTCTGGAAAAGGCAAGGAGTGGATTCTCTCCTCGAGCCTCCATGAGAAACGTTGCTTTTGACGCTAGCCCAGTCGGACCCCTTTCAGACTTGGGGTCTCCAGCGCTCTAATATAAACTTGTGTGTTGCTTTGCTGCTAAGTTGGTGATAATGTCTTGCAGCAGCAAGTGTCACGCGTTCTTGCCATGTGGCAGACTCTGCCTTTCCCAAGTCCTGGAGTGACTCTGGACTTTCTTGCATGGCTGAGAACACACCACCTAAGAGCCAGGTAATCAGGCCCTGCTCCGGACCCTGCCGCTCAGAGACAGCCCCTCTCTGGTCCTCCTCCTGCGGGCCCCTCCCCATGGAGCCGTGACACTTTTTCCCACGCTCCTCTGGCTGGATCTGCCTAGCAGCATTGTCTATGTGTTTGTTAGGTGCCGATTCCTGAGTCCTCCCAGACTGACTGAATCAGGAGCCTTCAAGAGTCTGTGTGTTTTGTTTGGTTTTTAATTTTTGGTGGTGTGGCCTGTCGGATCTTAGATCCCTGACTAGGGATCAAACCCCAGCCCTTTGCACTGGAAGTGCAGAGTCTTAACCACTGGACCACCAGGGAAGTCCCAGGAGTCTGTGTTTTAACTGCCCTCCAAGAATTCTGAAGGAGACTTAAGATTCAGAAGCATTGCTACCTGGGGTCTGTGAGGGTCTTTCCCCAGGTTTTGTTCTAAGAATGGACCATGCTCTACTATATGCAGTCTGGGACCAAGGGGATGGCTGTTTGGAGAAGGGTAGGGAGAGGATCAAGCTTAGTCGTATCAACTAACGTGTCTGTATCATTGCCAGGGGAAGGAAGAGAAGAGGGAGTGGACTGGGATTTTCATTTAATCCTTGTTTCCAGAACATCTGATCTTAACAATGGACTGACAGAGAGGAAAAGGAAAGTGCTTTGAAAAGTGCTGGAGAAATTATGATCACCACCTTACTTAGGAATTTAAATTACTTTATGGCATAACTGCAAAAATAAAGGAGCTTCCCTGGTAGCTCAGACGGTAAAGAATCTGCCTGCTAACGCAGATTCCTTCCTGACCTGAATCTCCCTGGGTCAGGAAGATCCCCTGGAGAAGAGAATGGCTACCCACTCCAGTATTCTTGCCTGGAGAATTCCATGACGGAGAAGCCTGGCAGGCTGCAGTCCAGTGGGCTGCAAGTAATAAAAGTAGTGATCTTCATCATCATCATTATTATTCCTGTAATTGCTACCATCCCAGGTCTGGTTCCTTGGAAGCAGAGCCTGAGCTAAGGATTCCTGTGTGTGTGGGTTACTGCGGAAGGGCTCTCAGGGGGGGTCCTGGGCGCAGAGAAAGCAGGACAGAAAAGGGGAAGGAGCAAGGCAGCAATTAGGCAGAGCCCCAGCCTCAGCCCGATCCTGAGGGCAGCACTCACTGTCCAGGGAGCTGGGCTTGGTTACTGCTGCCCACCAGGGCTGTCTGCTTGGGATGACACCTGGCACCAGGCTGCCTGCCTGAGCGGGTACCGTGGCTCTGGGAGCTTAGGGGCAGGCCTCTGAGAAAGGATTTGGGCACCAGCTGTGAGCAGTGGAGCGCAGAGAGCTAGGGCATGGGTGCCCTGAGCCGGGGCCTGGCTCCCGGAGGGCCTGGATGGCTCACTGATGTGCAGCTCTTGCCCTGAACCAGGCGCTGTTCTCAGGGCTTCTCCTGTATTCATCCATCAGACCCTTACATGTGAGAACAGCTGCCCCCCTCCCTGAATGAATGTGGTCCCCGGGCACCGGAGGATAAGTAATGAGACCAAGGATGCAGCAGAGGTAGGAGGTGGCTGCACTGGGATTCTAAGCCAGCAGCACCATCCCCACCATCCTGCTGATGGCCCCGTCTTGTCTCCACTCTCGGGGCCTCACCTGCGCCCCCTGCCTTGGGCTCCTTGCAGGGACAATGCCTCTTCGAGGGGCAGCAGGAAGGTGGTTCTCTGAGTCCCCTTTATCCAGGACATAGGAAAGAGACTTGTGAAGAAAAGGGAATTTTTTATCAACCAAGAGAGAAAAATCTCAATCTATATGCTTAATTAGGTCAGATACCCCTTTTCCTCTGAGTCTTTTCTAGTTCTTTGAAGTCAGAGGAAGCTCTGGGCATTAGAGAGGGGAAAAAAGTGGAAAGAGAATTGGGAGGAAGCCTCCAATGTACACACTTACACCCACACACTAATCAATCATCAATCCTCTTTAAGGGTTGAATGCAGATAAAGTCAGTTATCAACCTAATCAACATGGAAAAGAAAAAAAAAATAAAACCGCTTAAAATAAAAACTAGGACAATCCCCTGAAGGAGGGAAAGCTTGCAGTCTTGTCTGAAGACTTTCCTATCTGGAGAGCCTCTCTCCCCCACGGTCTTACTAAAATTCTGAATTTGTTTGCAGTCAGTCCAAAGACTCCTTGATGTTTTAGAGACTTTAGGTGAAGCAGAAGACTCAAAATATAGATGTGAGCGTTTCAAGGGGATGTGGAACCGCTCACCGGGGGGCTGTGTACTGGGACCGCCTGTGTAGATGGTGGGGTTAGGGCGTCCGGCCAGCCTTGTAGGGTCCGCCGTGAGCCTCACTCTCTTGGCTGTTCCCGCCAGCACCTCCAGGGCAGCGCCCTGTGATCACAGGCATGTTCTGTACCTGTGCTCTCCATTCAGTGACCAATGGCCACGTGGACTATTAAACACTTGAACTGTGGCCAGCGTGACTAAGGCAGTCAGTTTTTCACTTTGATTTAATGTCAATTAATCAAGTTTAAATTTACATTGTTGCATGTGTCTAGAGGCTACCATTCTGCACAGCTCAGCTCTGGGTCTTTCAGAAAACACCTAAAAATTGAGATATTTATGTCCTACCCCTTTTTGTGCTGATAAAGAAACCAAGGATGTCAGTTAAACCTTGCCACGGAACAAACCATCCTAAGGCAGTGACTTGGAATAACAGTCACATATTTAGTGTATGATACTGTGGGTCACACATTTGGCATGGGTGTAACTGGGCAGTTTTCAGTGTCTCCTTGGACTGAACATGGGCATTTGTGGGCAGCACCCACTCAACTGAGAACTGGCTGGTCTAGGAAGGGCGGGGCTGGAATGGTGGATCTGGGCTCCACGTGGTCTCTCTTCCCCTCAAAGGCTAGCCTGAGCTTTTGCACATGATGGCAGGGCAGGGTTCTAAGAAGGGAGCCACTGTGTTCCAGGGCCCTGAGGCTTAGTCTCAGACCTGGCACTGCCATCCTGCTGCATTCTATTGGCCAAAGCAAATCACAGGGCCCACCAGACTAAGGGGCAGGAAATAGACTCCTCTTCTTTTTTTTTAATTTTTAAAAGGTTTTTTCTTAAAGACTTACTTGTTTACTTTTTTTGCTGCAGGCCTTCGTTGCTGCACGCGGGCCTTCCCCAGGTGCGGTGAGGGGGCTACTCTTCACTGCAGTGCTCAGGCTTCTCATTGTGGTGGATTCTCATGTTGCGGATCATGGGCTCCAGAGAGCGTGCACTTCAGGAATTGCTGCTCATGGGCTCTAGAGCTCTGGCTCATTAATTGTGGCAGATGGGCTTAGTTAGGCTTCCCTCATGAATCAGACAGTGAAAATCTGCCTGCAGTGCAAAAGACCCAGGTTTGATCCCTGGGTCTGGAAGATGCCCTGGAGAAGGGAATGGCAGCCCACCCCAGGATTCTTGCCTGGAGCATCCCATGGACAGACCATGTGGTTGCAAAGTGTCGGACATGACTCAGCGACTAACATTTTCTTTTTTTTTCATGGTGTTGGTGGCTCTGCTGCATGTGGGACCATCCCGGCCCAGGGATTGAACTGCCGTCCCCTGCATGGCAAGATGGATTCTTAACCACCGGACCACCAGGGAAGCCCGGCTCCTCTTCTTGACGGAAGATGCAGGAGAGTCACATGCAAAGAGCATTGAGGGACTTCCCTAGTGGTCCAGAGGTTAAGGTTCTGAACTCAGCACTCCCAATGCAGGGTGTCTGAGTTTGATCCCTAGTCAGGGAACTAGATCCCATATCCCATAACTAACAATTTGCATGCTGCAACTAAGGATCCCATGTGCTGCAACTAAGACCCAGAACCTCCAAATGAATTAATTAATTAAATACTAAAACCCAAACCAACAAACAGCATGGATACAGAGAAGCACATGTTGGGCCTGAGGTAACAAAAGAAACTCTTAGTAGATCTGGTCAGGGACATGGGACCTTTGACCCTCAGACAAGGACTGGCCCTTGGTTCATTTCTTGGATTTTCTGTATATCCTTTGCTTTGTCAGAAAGATGGAGAGACGCAATGATTTCTCCGACTTCTCCAGTTCTCGGTGTAAAGGATGAGCTTGCTGGTTGCTCTTGCGTGGGGTGCGGGGGAGGGGTAGAAACATGGCCATGGATGATCTGGAGGGGCCCAGACAGAATTCCTGAAAGATGTCCCTTTTGCAAAGGATGGTTGGAAAACCAGAAATTAAGGCACATGTGACCAACGTAAGGTATTTACCATCGAGCTTAACCTTTTAAAAAGAAGTTCATAAAAGACTGAGTTTGGAAAGAAAAGAATTTTTCCTTCCAAGTTTTTCTAATTTACAATCCACCCACTATCTTTTCCTTTCATAAATATGATGTACATGAGGGGAGTGATCTAAATATCTTCCTAGTTCCAGAAGCTTGACAGTATTTTCACATTGATCTCCTGTTAGATAAATCAAGCCTTGCAGATCTGCAAACTGCAACACCAATAAAATTCCTCTGGTGGAAAAGGGCTGCTGCTTCTGCGTTTTCAGTTTTGTGGCCGTGAATCTCCGAGATGACATTCCTGCTGATGGAAACGCCTCGGAGCAGCTACCTCGCAACTGTCAGGCCAAATTTGTGTGTTGAGCCAGATTGCTGGTTCACAAGTCCTTACTGGTGACCATAAACAGAAACTGATAGAAGGGAAAGTCTTCCGGGGGAAAGCACCTTCCAGAAGATGACGATGATGATGATGGAGATGACGATGAAGAGCTGAGCTGGGGACTGGGGGAGGGGAGGAGGTAGTGGTAAAAGGAAGAGCAGGAGGAAGGGGAGAGAACAGTGAGAGGAAGGGAGACGGGAAGGGTGGGAGGAGGAAGGATGGGAGGCAACCCAAGGGATAGAGGGGGAGAAGGAGGGGGTGGTGGGGAGGAGAGGACGGAACTGAGGAGGGAGGGGATGGGGAGGGAGGAGGCAGGGATGGGGATGCGAGCCGGGGAGAGGTAAGGGGGGGCGGGGAGGGAGGACCCCAGGGGCGGAGCCGGCTCTGAGGAGGGTGAGGAGGTGTAGGGAGGACCCCAGGGGCGGAGCCGGCTCTGAGGAGGGTGAGGAGGTGTAGGGAGGACCCCAGGGGCGGAGCCGGCTCTGAGGCCCGTTCCCGGGACGCAGACAGACCTCTGCCCCTCTCTCTGCTGGGAATCAGTGGGAGTTCCCAGGTTAGCACCAGAAGGAGACTCAAGTCCTGAGTGTGTTCTGTCCTCGGGATCCGCGCGCCTTCCACTTTACTTCGCCTCAGTGTATTTGTCTTTTCAGTGACAGAAACAGGCTTTATGAGGTGGTTTTATTCTAAACTCTCATCGGCTAGGAAATTATCTTCGTGTGAACTTTCATGAAGAAGCCATATCCAGCCAACAGATGAGCAGGGCTGCTCTGTGCTCTGGGTGGGCAGCTGGGGTTAGACGGTCTCCCTGGAGCAGCCCCTGAAATGAGGGTACGTGAGCCAAGGGTCTCTTGAGGGAGTGCTCCCAGGAGGGAGTCAGGAGAACAGGAAGGGGCCCAACAAAGGTTCAATTTCTGGCGAACTGCCAGCTTCAGCCTGACCCTGAGGGCTGTCCTGAAGTATTAATGATGCCCGGGAGTTATCTCTATTGAGTAAGGCCGCTCAGTTTTCATGCTTCGGGTAGAAGCGGTCAGGAGGGTGTAACTCGGGAGTTCCTTGTCCAGTCTGATGACTAGGACTCTGTGATTTCATTGCTGGCCCTGAGTTCTATCCCTGGTTGGGGAAGTAAGATCATGCAAGCTGCACAGAGTCGTCAGGAAGGAAAAAAAAAGAGGAGGATGTAACTCTCGCAAATGCCAGCTCCAGAAGCCCAAGGGCACCCATGAGAAGATTCCCTGGGGCCACTCCTCAGCAACAAAGCACAAAGCGCAACTCACCTGGGGGTGGGGGGTGGGCACGGGGAACCCACCAACTGAGGGGATCCTAGGGTATGGGGCAGGGTGCCAACAGTTTGTGCCATACCATCTTTGTGAGTCTCCCCAGAAACAAGGTCGGCTCTGTAGGCAGCTGAGTGAACAGAAAGTGAGGCCATCCTAGACCAGTGAGTTCATAGGCAACCCACCAGGTGACCGCATAGTGCTAACACGTGGTGGAGCCCAGCCCAGATCAGCAGAGCCATGGGGTAGACCCCCAGATCTTTAATAAATGACTGTTGTTTTGAGGCATTAAGTGTTGGCATGCTTTGTATGCAGCATTAGCTCCCTGATACAGAGGAAAGGAAATGATCAGAACTCTGAGTCTCATTTTCATCCCAGCAAAGACCTATCTGTAGCTAGAATTTGAATATGGGGTCAGTACTGGAGTCAGAATTGGCCCCTATCCAAGATGTGCTTTCCTTTCCCCTGCAGTGGCGTTGAACTTTATCAGATCCCAGATAGTTCTGCCGGGAAGGAGGCAATAAGAGTCATGTTTCTCCAGTTATTACTGAATTAATACTAGACAATTGAACCCTTTCTTTCAAGTCATCCCTGGCATTTCAAGCTACTCCTGGGGTTTAATCTACTACTTTATCATCCTCGAGGTCATGGATACAATGGAATTTGTTGCTGAAAGATAATTTAGCTTTTTTATTTTTTTTTTTTATTTTTTTTTATTTTTTTTTATTTTATTTTTTTTTAAATTTTTTTATTAGTTGGAGGCTAATTACTTCACAACATTTCAGTGGGTTTTGTCATACATTGATATGAATCAGCCATCGATTTACACTTATTCCCCATCCCGATCCCCCCTCCCATCTCCCTCTCCACCCGATTCCTCTGGGTCTTCCCAGTGCATCCAGGCCCGAGCACTTGTCTTCATGCATCCCACCTGGGCTGGTGCTGTTTTACACATAGATAGTATACATGCTGTTCTTTTGAAACATTCCCACCCTCAC